>NC_046648.1:25179962-25392462 GCF_900324485.2 Mastacembelus armatus
CCTCACATCATCACATCCCTCAGCTGCTTGAACACACTGATGGCTAAAATACGTCAATCTGTCACTGTGCAACTGTGACACTGAGGTGTATGGTGGTTCGACCGAGCTACAACTTCAGGAAGAGAACTGCAGCGGGCACTAAAGGATTTAAGGAGCTTAAATCTTCTCCATAAACCGTGAGTCAGAATCACTGCAGCAGCTCCATCACAACCTCACTGTCCTGCTGTCTGATTAAATCCTTTCTCAATAATCAGCCTCACAGAATCACACTGCACCTGGTGAGCTCGAAGAAAAATGGCCCTGTTACACTTGATAAAGTAAAACTGTAACCTGATGTAAGAGGATTCATCTCATCATCCTCTGACGTGTGTAATCTGGACTAATTACATTGTTCAACTTGAAAGAAAGGACAGAGAAGAGTCTGTGGTGCTGATGAGTCCAGGACACACTCTGCCCACCACCACATTATATAATCTCTGATTTATATAAGCTGCGTTTTAAAATGTGTGTGTGTGTGTGTGTGTGTGTCACAGCGGTGTAGTCGTTTTGAATTAAGCAGCAGAATCATTTCCAGCACAAGACACAGCCCATGTGTTTTAATTAATTAAGACAAACCCACACACACAGCTGACAGCACCAAGGAACAGAGGAGGGGGAGTCCCACCGTCCGACAGAGGAAACCACAGAGGGAAGGCTGTACTCACTGGAACACACACAAAATTCATCCCCAACACAGTCCCTGTGAGGACACAGGCAGGATATCTGCAGCCAGAGCGACTCACAGCATCAGAGCAAAGTGAAAGTGGCTGATGACAAAGTTTAGTCCTGTGTTCAGACTAACTTTCCTGCTCGACTTTAAACAGATGTGTGTGAGCTTCAGGCTCCTGGCATCTGATAGGTTGAAGAAAAGCTTTCAGTTTTCTGATGGTTTGTAAAATAACGGTCAGATTAACTAAAAAGGAAAAAGAATTCGATCATTTTAGTGATCATCGTTACTAAATTTAAGCCGGAACTAGCCCAGTGTGTGTCTCACCCCAGGTCCAGTATGGGCGGTTTGTCTCGTCCTCGGCGGTAGCACAGGTACAGGTGCGGGTTGTTGATGAGGCCGGCGCTTAGCTCGGCCGAGTGTCCGCCCAGCGTCCTCTCGATGCAGGTGAAGCCCTCCGGCACCTCCTCTCCGAGCCCGCGGGCGATCACCACCAGGTCCGTCACCGGCTCCACCGCCCGTCCCGACGAAGACGAGGAAGTCGAGGAGGAGGAGGAGGAGGAGAAGGTCTTGCCATCCTCATCCAGGGGCCTCCAGGGACCAGCAGGGTCGAGACCTGCCACTACAAAGTAGTCCACCAGCTGAGGACATTTCTCCTCTGTCATGCCGCCTGTCTGCCCTCCACTGCAGAGACAGAAACACATTTTACACTCATTAATTCAAGGCCACAAGCTAAATGAACTTATTCATGGTCTCAGGCTGGCGACAGCTGAGGGCACCCAGGTACAACAGGAAGGAACTGTTCTCAACTTCAGCTTTAACTTTCATGAGTGTCCCAACTGGTTTGCAGGCAGGTCCCAGGCCACACTGAGGACAATGACCCAAAACAAATACACAGGATATAAGAACTATAAAACATGAGCAGGGACACAAGAGACCATCCTTTACGGACCGACACGCCCCCTAATCAGAAATCAGCTGCTGATTGGACGCTTCGCTTCAGATGACGGACTGGAGGAAATGAGGTGTCATGTCTCTTTAAAAGTGTTTCCTAGATTCTCTGCTCTCGCATCTTTTTCTCTGCATCACTGCTTTGGCTTTAGTGGGAGGGACTGGGACACGAGGAAAAGATGGAGGCGAATAAAAAAGTCACAACACAAATGTCAGCGAGACGCAGCCCCCAAATCCCATTAGCCAATCAGAGCGCAGATGGAGTGCTTTTAATGCAGAGTCTTATTTCCTAGGAATAAATGAAAGTGATTGGTCAGTGAAGTAAAACTGGTCATGCTGGTGTTCAGTTACAAAGTCAATGTTCTGATTAAAGGGGCAGCAGAGGGCAGGCTGCTGGGTCCGTTATAAAAATAGGATGTGCTGTGATGCTGGAGGAGGCTGTTATGTAACTGGATGTCCCTCGCCCTCTCTCTCGCCACGTTTTGAAAAAGAGGAAAGTGGCAGATAAAACCGTCGGTGGACACACTGAACCACAGGTGCAGAAATCACACCGGTGATTGTTGTGATGCTGTTTGATGGTAAAATGTAAAACCTGTAATAAGCAGAAAGTATATTTGCGGCTGTCATCACTGGGTGGAAGTGAGAAAAAGGACAGAGAGGGAAAAGTTCAACCACAAGTGGGTCAAAGGTGAGCTGGCAGACAGGAAGAGGCCTGACCGCCTGGTTCCTGTTCAATCGATGACTTCCTGGTGACACGGCAGCACATCGCAGCTCCCGAGGAGACAGAAACACACGGTTCTCTCTTACCAACACACAGATCTACTGTGCCTCTTCATCAACACGCACCATCATCATCATCACACTCATCACTGGTGCACGACTCTAGTCAAAAAGTGCTGGGTCACATTTACCGAGGGGCTTTCTGACTCAACCAGCTGCATCAAGCTGATGCACATTCATCCAGTTCTGTTTTCACTCAGCTCAACAACAGCACAAAGTCTCAGGTGTCGTCCAACACGCTGATGTCAGAGGTCGTCGAACCGCCTAAATCGCTCAACAGGCCGGTACAAGGCGTAAAAACAGGAAGAGAGAAACTCTAGCTTAGTTTCCCTCCAGCTGCTGCTGCTTCACTTTGAATGATTCGTTTCAAGGCTCAGGTTATAATTCAGAGCTGACGACCTCAGGCTGGGTCAGATTTAAGACCAGAGAGGACCAGGTTCAGTGCTGCTCCTTTGGAAAATGGATAAAGGTTCAGGTCCAGCTGGTTGTTGTCCTAACATGAGGTAACAGGAGTACACCCACCCAATAACTGTGGACACATTTCAGTCTGGAGCCAAACTCGTTTATTCACATGCATCAGATAAAACAGACCAGTTGTGACCATGTGCTGAATACTGGACTTAGAAATGCTCTAACGTCAGTTCAGCTGAGGCTCCTTAACGCAGCAGACTGGAAACAGGACGCGGAAAGGTCACCGCCCCTCACGTGTGAAAGAAGTTTTGTTGGTTATTCTACTGTTCTGCTGCACATGTCGACTCGGATCAACCTCCGTCCTGCACTTTACTGTACATGCAGCTAGACTCTAGCAACCAGCCTGGGTTTGACAGTGGGAAGCCTGCTCTAACACAACAGCAAATTTAGCTGAAACAGCTGATTTCATCACAGTAACTTCCTGTTTTAATCCAGTGTGTAATAATGGAAACCATCAACACACACACATAAACACACACTCAAACACACAAACTGGAAAGCCCAGAAAAATGCACCAGATTTCCTCAGACTGCACCACAATACAGAGTTTACTCTGGGTCACAGCAACCAGCCGCCCAGCGATTGTTTCTCTATGCTATAAAGTTCATAATTATGGTCCAGGTGTATCACAAATACCTGGACTTTCAAAATGTTCCTGAGGTTTGGAGAGTCCACTGCTAAAACCAGGCCTGCCAGCCTCGACTCAACCACAGGGTTTTGCCCCCAAAGCCGAGCCGGAGGTACTGAAGGTCAGTATAACGGTCTACCTGTCACAGTCTCACCTGCCTGCCAATGTCGTGAAAGCGAAAAGGGAGAAATAGGACCAGACCATGGTTTGACTGGTGACAGAGCAGAAGTGTTGCCGCTGCCACAGTTAAATGTGGAAACGGGGCCAAAGTCTTTCCAGGTGCAGCCTAATTAAAACCGTAGCTGCTGACCAGAAAACCTCAAGTCTGCAGACACACAGAGCCAGATCACAAATACAGTCCCCAGGCTAACTCTAGACCTGCTGAAAATTCTGGTGTGTCCAAATCTGAATGGACTGCAAACCCAAACAGACCAGGTGTCTCCTGAGTCCCTGTGACACCAGCAGCAGTGAAGTTACACTAAATGTCGTTAAAGTCAGCAGCTGTTCTCATCTCGTTCCCATTTCATCAAAAGTCTCCACACACACGGTCACATACAAGAAGCTGCTGATTTAGCAGCTAATGATCCAGAACCAGGAGAAGGAAAATCAGATTCACACACTAAATATTATGAGCTTAACAAACCCAGACACAACCCACAGGTGACAACACATCATCAGTGTTAATACAACCCTCAGGATTTATGCAGTTCTTACTGTGAGCCTGTCATTTGGTCACGCAGCCTGAAAAATGCTCCTCGTCTCCTGCAGTTCGGGCGCAGTCGTACCTGACGGAGGCTTTCGCGTTGACAGCTACTGTGAAAAGTTGCCACAGGAAGTCAGCGGTGCTGCGAGGGAGAAAATAGAGCTTTCATTTCTCAGTGAGTGAAAAGTGCAGCTGAGTGTGATGCAGCTGAGGAGGAAGAAGGTCTAAAAGAGGATTTTTAAACAGAGAAGTGACATCACAGCCACACACGGCGTTCACTGGTACGAGCGGCTGTGAACAACAACTCTTTGTTTCCTTGACGCGCTGCAGCATCTCATGCACCAGAGACCGTCTGTCAGCACATTCAGTGACATAACGGATGACCAGCACTCACGAGTCTCTGTGCACACTGGACTCAGTATATAAAGTACTTCAAATCAGAAGTATATAAGGTAGTTAACATCAGATACACAGCGGTATATAAAGTACTTCAAATTAGAAGTATATAAGGTAGTTAACATCAGATACACAGCGGTATATAAAGTACTTCAAATTAGAAGTATATAAGGTAGTTAACGTCAGCTACCCAGCAGTATATAAAGTACTTCAAATTAGAAGTATATAAGGTAGTTAACATCAGATACACAGCGGTATATAAAGTACTTCAAATCAGAAGTATATAAGGTAGTTAACATCAGATACACAGCGGTATATAAAGTACTTCAAATCAGAAGTATATAAGGTAGTTAACATCAGATACACAGCGGTATATAAAGTACTTCAAATTAGAAGTATATAAGGTAGTTAATGTCAGCTACCCAGCAGTATATAAAGTACTTCAAATCAGAAGTATATAAGGTAGTTAACATCAGATACACAGCGGTATATAAAGTACTTCAAATTAGAAGTATATAAGGTAGTTAACGTCAGCTACCCAGCGGTATATAAAGTACTTCAAATTAGAAGTATATAAGGTAGTTAACGTCAGCTACCCAGCGGTATATAAAGTACTTCAAATTAGAAGTATATAAGGTAGTTAACGTCAGCTACCCAGCGGTATATAAAGTACTTCAAATTAGAAGTATATAAGGTAGTTAACGTCAGCTACCCAGCGGTATATAAAGTACTTCAAATTAGAAGTATATAAGGTAGTTAACGTCAGCTACCCAGCGGTATATAAAAGTACTTCAAATTAGAAGTATATAAGGTAGTTAACATCAGATACCCAGCGGTATATAAAGTACTTCAAATTAGAAGTATATAAGGTAGTTAACGTCAGCTACCCAGCGGTATATAAAGTACTTCAAATTAGAAGTATATAAGGTAGTTAACGTCAGCTACCCAGCGGTATATAAAATACTTCAATTTAGAAGTATATAAAGTTAGTTAACGTCAGCTACCCAGCGGTATATAAAGTACTTCAAATTAGAAGTATATAAGGTAGTTAACGTCAGCTACCCAGCGGTATATAAAGTACTTCAAATTAGAAGTATATAAGGTAGTTAACATCAGCTACCCAGCGGTATATAAAGTACTTCAAATTAGAAGTATATAAGGTAGTTAACGTCAGCTACCCAGCGGTATATAAAGTACTTCAAATTAGAAGTATATAAGGTAGTTAACATCAGCTACCCAGCGGTATATAAAATACTTCAAATTAGAAGTATATAAGGTAGTTAACGTCAGCTACCCAGCGGTATATAAAGTACTTCAAATTAGAAGTATATAAGGTAGTTAACATCAGCTACCCAGCGGTATATAAAATACTTCAAATTAGAAGTATATAAGGTAGTTAACGTCAGCTACCCAGCGGTATATAAAATACTTCAAATTAGAAGTACATAAGGTAGTTAACGTCAGCTACCCAGTGGTATATAAAGTACTTCAAATTAGAAGTATATAAAGTACTTCAAAGCTCAAAGAGGAAACCACAAGCCGGGCTCATCACCAACTACAAAACACTTGTGTTTCCAGCCGACGCCTTCGAGTTTGAGCTGTCGTTGGTGTTGGACTCCTTGAGATAGTTTCACTTTGAAGCGCACAACAACAACAACAACAACAACAACAACAAGTCTGAGGAGGATTACAGCACCAAACACGACGCCCTGCATGGCTCCAGATCAAGATCAGAGAGAAGAACCAGATCCAGACCTTCTTCACCAGAACCAGAAAGTCCAAGTGATACTAAATGGGGCAGCAGAGTCAAAGCCTCTGTAGCTACAGGAAACACTTGCAGCAGTCTGAGCCGCCCAGAGTCCCCTCACACTCGGTCTGAGTTCATTTCTAAACGCCGCCTGCGCTTCCAACACACATTCACTGGTGCATGAAAGGAGGTGGAGGAAGTGTGTTCTGTGCAGTTCAGTTGGAAGGTTCACCACGTGTGAAAACACTGCACAGATGTTTTATACCAAACCGATTTCACAATGAGCGTGACACAGAACCTGAACTGGCCCCCTGCTGTCTAAGCGCTGCAGCTACAGCTAGAACGGGGCATTAGAAGGATCCGACTATGAATTATGGTCATCGTGTTGTTTTATTTCAGTCCTGCTGCGTTTTGCTTGAAGCAAAAATGAAAATGATCAATTCAGAGCAACAATCAATAACGTACTGTTGTTGTATGTTGTTGATTCGGCCCACGCCTACAGTCACTGTGTCTCTGGATGACGTCAGGCTGCAGCCCAAGTTTAATCCAGATGGCCTGTGTCAAACAGAGGCTGAACTGAGTTAACTGTCCTCTGGCGGAGGCTGCAGCCCCGGGGCCTCGCCGTCTCAGCTAACACCAGCTCCAGCTATTTAAAGCCCCACCAGAAAACAGGCCTGTGGGACGGACAGGGGGATCCGCAGTAGGCGGCCATCGCTCAGGTCTTAGAGGCCTTGCTGCGTGAGGCCGACCTGAATTACTGCAGACGCTGAAAGTGGAGGAGCTGAAGAGACCAGAGTCTAAATTTAGGGAGGACACGCAGCTGCTTCCAAATGAATCCACACATGAGGACGCCTCCTTAAACAACAACCCGAGGAGTAAACAAAGAGAGGACAGGTCAATCAGTGAAGTCGTTCTAAGGACTAAAAGGCCAAGGATGTGAAGGTCTGGATGTTTCTCTTGGTCGGACACTAAAAAGTAAATTTAATATTTTGCATTTTAAACACGCTCCAAGACTTTGACACCATCAGCTTTGACTGTAAGAAACATAATGAGCAAAACCAGGAGCAGAAGAAATAATCAGCAGATTAACGCAGGAGGCAGAGAGTTCACTGGGCACCAGCACCAACACACACATCAAAGTGTGTGTGTGTGTGTGTGTGTGTGTGTGTGTGTGTGTGTGTGTGTGTGTGTGAGGACGCAGGTCAAGGTGAATGGAGCAGCTTTGCAGCATCAGCACTAAGCAGCAGGATGATTCACCCACAGAGAGAAGAACAGAAGACGAACATGGTGAACGACAGTTTCAACATGTTGGTCCAGCTACAGCTGAGACATGAGGCTGAGTCCACATCCCAGACCTGCTGTTTGATCCATGTCAGTCAGGGGACATGGACCAGGTGTGAACACCCTGAGCTCCTAAACTGCCACCATGCACAGACTGAACTGACATGTGAAGAACAACAACGTGTGTGTTTCCTCCAAAGCTGCTGGGTTCCCATATGCCTCGTCCGGGCCGTTCCAACCCTGAGCCCTGAAGACAAACCCTGTCCCTCCAGTAAAGGGACAGTCTTTACTGTGGAGTCCTGCATCACAGGAGCTG
Organism: Mastacembelus armatus; assembly: GCF_900324485.2. Taxonomy (NCBI): domain Eukaryota; kingdom Metazoa; phylum Chordata; class Actinopteri; order Synbranchiformes; family Mastacembelidae; genus Mastacembelus; species Mastacembelus armatus. The sequence goes on from NC_046648.1 coordinate 25,187,942, forward strand.
GCACAGAACTCCCCCCTCACAGATGGCGACTGAGGCCGGAGGTCGGCTACGAGCCGACAGGACCGAGGGGACAGGAGGACGCTCGGTGTCGACTGGGACATCATCATCCCTCTGCCGTCACTGCTACCTGGTGCAGTGCATTCTGGGATACATGTCAACTCCCTTGTTAAAACGAGCAGCACAGAAACACAAACTGCTGTTTACTGAACAGAACCGAAGCCCCGACGCAGAGTCTGCTCTGTGAAACTGTGAGCACAAGCAATCAGGGGTCAAAGGTCAGGTCACAGGTCATAGACCCTCGGTCAAAAACAAACCTTGTCGTGTTTAACAGCGTGATGAACATGGAGGGTTCTGGTCCACAGCTGTGCACGCCCTTCAGGAAGCGTTCATGATGTAAAACACCAGAAATGTTTCAGGGTGTGTTCACGTCCTCAGAGAGCTGCAGACGGAGCAGCCCCGTTGGCCCCTGAGTCCGTCCAGGGCCTTGTGTAAGGAGGAGCAGGGAGGAGCCCGTCTGCAGCACCGAGCGCCGACTTCTCTGCCTGCACAGACACTGAGGGCGGCTCTGCCCCAGTGCATGCTGGGGCATCATGACCCTGAACTGGATCATCTGCTGCTGATAAAGTGCGAACTGACGTGTTGGACTGTGACTGAAGTTTTAGTCCAAAGACCCGACGTCACATGTGAACTCTTGTTTCGGCTTCATGTTAAATGTCGACCCTTTAAGTCAAAGGTCGCGCCTGATGGGATTCATCAGGTCCATCCAGGTCCAGATCATCTAATTTAACACAGCTGCTTCTGTCAGACGTTCAGCACCGAAGGACTTTTAGTTGATGACATTTAAAAGCTGTTCACACGAACAGCTGCATGCTATCGCGCTACAAAGTCATTTTCAGGGAACCTTTTTCCTTCTGGTGAGAGCAGACATGAAGGAAAAAGCCAAGATGCTGTTAAAGACACAACTTGAAGCCCTGGCAGGGTGTGAGCTGTTTTTGTAGAGAGGTCTGACACCAAGTGACACCAGGTCTTTGTCTAAACCGAAACTAAACGGTCCCGTGCAGACTCTTCTATCTGCAGAGACAAATCCTGACAAGAGCCGACACGCCCTGATCTCACGCTGTTTTGGCTGCGCGTCACTGAGGATCCTGCCAACACACCTGAAAAGATTCAGTCACCGTGACTCCAAACAACCTCGAGTCACGTGTCTCCCAAGAAGCTTCTAGAGTTTCATTTGACCCTCAAATACAAACCAGGTCTGACCCAGTCTCTGCATCAGAATCCAGCACACGCACCGAGAGCGCTCACAGACCCTCACAGAGGTCAGCAGCTGCATGCTCCTCCCCCTTTGTCCTGCGAGGACAGAGCTGCAGATTTATAGCAGAAATAATGCTGCATCGCTCCAGGACCAGCCTCTGGTACCTGTACTCATCAAACTTAGGTCTCAGACACCTGCAGAACACAAACTAAAATAACCTGATGCCTTCACTCCAGGGATCGAACACCAGCTCCCCCTTCACTGAACACACACTGCTGTTCTGCTGACAGTTACTGGGGACTGTAGTGGACTAGAGGGGACTGGACTGGAGGGGACTGTGGTGCACTGTATGGGGCTATAGAGGATTGTAGAGGATTGTGGTGGATTGTAGGGGAATATAATGGACTGTGGTGGACTGTAGGGGACCATCATAAAGTGAGTCCAAGCTCTCGACACTGCCAGGAAATGGCTGCGTTATTATTCAGCCCTCACTGAGGACTTCACTGAGGACTTCACTGAGGACAGGTGTGAGCACCTCAGCATCCTGATGCCGAGTTTCTTTAATTCGACGCCAACGTGATCAACAGAGCGGCACGTTCACTTCCTGCTCTACAACATTCAGACGGAGGACTGGCGGCGTGTTGTTGTTGTTTAAACCTTCTGTGATGCGTTAAAGCGTCGACTCCTCTGCTGCTAAAAGGCCTCCAGAGGAAACTGTCTTCAGACGGCCCATAATTCATAGAGGCAACGCGCCGCTGAGGACGGAGGCTTCAGAGGAGACGAGAGACTCCTCGCCTCTTTCCACGTTTATTCTGAACTACTGTTTCATGAACTTATCACAGCTAAACCGGGTCTGAGCCAAAAACTGCAGCCCTGGTGTCTCTGCTGCAGACCAGCCCAGAAAACTGCAACCTGGGTCCTGGCACGGCAGCAAAGAGGAAACCAGTCGGCAACTACTGCTGTAAGAGTTGACAAGTAGTCAGCAAGCAGGCAGCGACAACCAGGCAGCAACTATTTCTGTAATTGGTGACAACAAGTCAGCCAGCAGGTGACAACCAGGTAGTAACAACTAGCAGGCAACAACCAGTCAGCAACTATTTCTGTAAGAGGTGACAGGTCAGCCAGCAGGTGACAACAACCAGGCAGCAACAACAACAGGCATCCAGGGAATTTAACTCCCTCCGCGGGTTCCATTATCGGACAGTGCCTCGCACTATTTGCAGCTATTAATTTCCGCAGATGTCCAGGCCCGTGAACCGACTGGACACCGGGTCGTCGTGGACACCGGAGAGCGGTTCGCGTTTCACGCCTGCTGCGTCACTTTACCGTGGGGCACGCGCTGCTCGCTGCAGCTGCCAGGCGATGAACCCCAGAATCAGAGAGTTCCATTATCGGACGCGGACTCTCACTCTGTGTCCGGACCAGTTCGGCGCTTTAAGCCGTAAATTCAGACTCGAACGCGTTGATGACGAACACACCGGCACCGGCCCGGTACTATCCCGATCAGCACCGACTACACATCACATCTGTCCTAAATCCTTAACGCTAAACATATGAGTCGGTGGCTGCCTAACGCCAAGGCTCTTCACATACACGCTTTAACGGGTGAGATCAACGGAAATGCAGTTTTAACGGATGAGATAAACATAAACGCCGTTTAACGGAGCGGGTCGGACCGGGAGAAACCGAAAGGAGCGCTTCGGACGGAGGCGTGTCCGATAATGGGGGTATCGCGATTCCCGTTAGACGCTGAGTCTCCTGCTAGCTGTCCGCGTTAGCTAGCTTAGCCACTTAGCTGCTCTCTGACGGTACCGGGCACCGTTCGGCCCGCCCGGTGAGGACACCCGGGGCAGGTGTGCCAGCCGCTGTCCTACCTTGTCGCGTGTGCCGGTGTTTCCCACAGGTAACAAGAAGGAACATCTTTAGGTCGTTGTCTCACGCGTCACGTCCATGTTTGTTTGCGTCGCCCCAAAGCCGCAGTGTCAAATTACACGCGACAACACGAGCAGCTTCCGGCCCGAGCCGTCAAAATAAAAGCCTAACTGCGAGAACACAAAGGACCACTGCAATACTGCTTTGTTAAAATACTACATCATTCATACCAAAATATATTACTTCACAATGTATATAATTTAACCTTAATTCGTATAATTCCTCATCTATCTATCTATCTATCTATCTATCTTATCTGTTTAAATTGAGACATAATAATTAGTCATATTTATTTTACCTTAACTGGGCCTTAAATTTAATCACCCACTAGTGATAATTTGCAAAATAGCAGTAGAAGTAGTAGTGGTACTAGTAGTATGAGGAGTAGTAATACTTTATCAAATCAAACACAGATTATTAAAAAACAAACAAATACACAGTATATGGAAAAAACAACAACTAAATAAATATTAAGACAGTTTGCTTGAGCATAATTAGAAGAAGAACATTTTACACAGTGGTGTCACCTCAGTAAAGTCCATCTAGTAACGTTTCTGAAAACCATGTGACATGGTTGAGAACTCCAGAACTACTGTTACGTTTTCTTTTCCTCCTGCTGCAATAACATCTAAGCAGCATTTAAACATTTATTTCTGGGCTTTGGGCTGATAGACTTTGAAGATCTAATGCAGATTTGAAGAAGCTCTGGTACAAAGAACGTGGGTTTCGCTTCAAGGCCGCAGTGACATGAACATTTCTGAGCACACATGGACAAATTATTGGCTCCTCTTGAAGTCGCTACTGTTTTAGGTTTGGCTGCTCTAAAAATAAAACAGGACCGATGTCATGCTTTTATTGTGAAGTCCGAGTACCTTGGTTCCAGATGTTTTGTGGTGAACTTTGATGCAGCTGCAGCTGTCAGACACCAACTGACCTGCTGAATGAATTCATGCTGTTTCTGCACGGCCATCACCACCACCACCACCATCATCATCATCATCATCATCATCATCATCATCCCAATAATGCACAGCATGAAGTGTTTAGCTGTAGTCTACATCAATGAAGTACAAATACTGTGCATCACTATATAGTAGGCTATATTGTGTGTAACATGCAGTACATTGATGTAATGAGGTACACACACATTATATTCACTGTATAACCTGTTAATGTATAAATTTAATGCAACATATTTACTGGCATCTATAGTTATAAAACTCAAAAACAGATAATACTGCATTAAGTTTCTTCACTGTAAGTCTCACACAGGCTGCAGTACTTTCATAAATATTTTTATACTGTAGGTACTGCAATAAATCCATTGAAATACTTACTGCATCTATCTAAAGTACTGAAGTATTATCTGGTAAAAGTAGTTTAGTGTTTGCAATGGAAGTATTTATTATTGTGTGACGTCAGGCTTCAGTGGTGTTTCACTGTTGCTGCTGCTGGAGCTGGTTTTAATAAGTCCAGGGGGTCCCAACCTTGGGCTCTGGGCCCTCCGGAGGGTCACATAATTAAAGGACAAATTTAGTTTCAAATTCAAGATTTTTGTCTCAAATATAAAGTAAAACTGGCCTAAAATTCAAGTAAAGAACCTTGAAACAGTACTTCACCCTGCACTAAACTACACGCTGTACTGCAGTATGTGTATACGGATATTTGACTAAATATCAAGCGATGCAGGATTAGGAATCAGACAAGACGACCGCTGGCCCAGGTTTCCTTTGTTTATTTTCTGGAAAAGAAGGTGCCGGTACAGTCTTTAAAAATCTCTCCTGTTGGCTTCAGAAGCACCGCTGGTTTGAAAACATATGAATATGTACAACACACTCAACATTCCCTGGTTATTTATTACAAGGTTCAAATAAAATCTGAATACAACAAATGTCAAAGGTATTATTCAAATACGAAGCAGGAGGTGCAGACGCTTATTTTATTCTCTGCTGCAACAAACGCTAACATCAATAACATGAAAGAAATTAATATACATCAATAAAAAATATGAAAAATGTGAAATATGGCCTTTAACTGATCCCTAGTCTGCACACACGCACACACACACACACACAGAGTCTGCTGGTCAACAGCTCTCCCTGTTGGCAGAATCTGGAACTGCATGTTAACGCACAACAGGTTTATTGCATAACAGCAAGACGCTGCCGCGCGCACACACACACGGACACACACGGACACAAACATACACAGTGACACACACAGTGACAGAAAAGACGAGTTAATTGCAGAAGTTTTAGACAGTTTGACCTTTTTTATAAAAAAAGCGTAGAAATACAACGATGCTTTTAAAATCAATCTCAGCTCATTTTAAAAGAAAAATCTCTTTAAAAAATCTGAAATTAAAAAGGTTTTCTGCCTTTTCCAAACTCACGTCTCGCTGCTGATTTGATGTGAACTCGAACCTTCCTGTCACAGAAGCTGCTCTGTGGGATTTTTCAGACTTTTCCATCCCGGGTCCTGAACTCATCATTTCTGACTCTGCAGTAAAGACAGAACCGAGAACTGACCCCACAACAAGCCATTGGATCTGGTTTCCGGTGCAGCTGCTGCTGGTTTGAGGGATTTAAAGGAGAAAAAAAACGGACGGTGTGTTTGGTGTTTATTTCTGCGGCTGGACTGAAGTGCACGTGTGTTTGAAGAAGAAAGGAAGGTGTGAAGGTAGAAGAAGAAGAGCAGGCTGAATGTTACAGGAAGCAGAAGAAGAGCAGGCTGAATGTTACAGGAAGCAGAAGAAGAGCAGGCTGAATGTTACAGGAAGCAGAAGAAGAGCAGGCTGAATGTTACAGGAAGCAGAAGAAGAGCAGGCTGAATGTTACAGGAAGCAGAAGAAGAGCAGGCTGAATGTTACAGGAAGCAGAAGAAGAGCAGGCTGAATGTTCCAGGAAGTAGAAGAAGAGCAGCCTGGACTTATCTCTGCGGCTCAGACCAACAGGGAGCAAACAGAGAAGGTGAAAATATATTTTCTGTTTGATCTGCCATGTTTTTCACTCATAATTTGCCCAGAATTCATCGCAAACTTGTCTTGTATTTTAAAGGTGCCAGATGTGAACGTTTCTCTCTCCTCTCTCCCAAACCCTCCCTCCCTCCGGTTCTGCTGGAGGTTTCTTCCGTTAAAGGGAGTTTTCCCTCCACTGTTGCTCATGGCAATGGGACAGATTTACACTAAAATCCACTTGCAGGGCTGAAAGACAGGAAGGTGAGCCAAGGAACAGGCTCGGTTCTTTTGGGCGTTTGGTCCGTTTGTTCTCAAAGCTGAACAGGTTCTGCACTCATCTCAGATCAGATGGAATGGCCTGTAGCGGGGACGTTCTACAGTTCTACACTCACATAGTCTGTGTTTCTGCAGCCACGAGAAGCACAGGTCAGGAGGTCAAGGTCAGAAAACATCCAGAGAAAGTAGCTGCAGAGCAAAACTGAGCAGGAAGGAAAAGTCTGACACAATCTGTCAAATCCAGACAGAAACAAACTGCAACACGAGACCCAAACAAACACGTTCTGCCTGTAACATCTAACAACTGCTGCTCCACACTCCGCCCGGCGTCCCGTCGGCTGCCAGCACCGACAGGACCGTCCCCGCTCCGCCTCCGGCCGGACCTTCCGGGAGCTCATCAGACACACGGCAGAGCACGGAGAACAGCTCGACTCCTGCAGGTGAGAGACCGCAGGGTCACGTTCGCCCACCGGGACCAAAACGCTGCCTGAGATCTTCCCACTGACCTACTGCCCAGAAAGGCGGAGCCGGATTCACATCAGAGTTAAAAATCAAAGTGAGCAGATCGAACACTGAGCATCTCGTTTTTAGGAACCAGAGGTTCTGAAGGCGACAGACGTCATTCCACCTTCTGGACCTGAGTCTGTGCCGACTGCTCCTGAAGCAGCCTCCTCTCCGCCAGCAACACATCTGTCACACATCTGTCACAGCTGTTCCCACAGTCTCTGACCTGATTTATCTCGTTTTATTCTGTTTGGCTTCACTTCACTCTCTGTTGTTCGTGTCTTCTGTCTGAACACAGAATAAACCTTTAAGTCATATTTTCACATTGGACTGGATCAGAACGGGCTCCAGCCTGACGGCAGAAACAAAAAGCTCGATGGGGAAACGTGATCTGAGGAGCAAAGCTGGTTTTAGCCAGAGACACTGCCCAGATTTCCCAGAGCCCGGAGGCTCCTGCCCCGATGCTTCCATCCAAACGAGACCTCTCACTTCTCTCAGACTCACATTTGACCCGGTGCCGCTAAAACCCGGCAGAAAAGCAAAGCGGCCGCGGGGTCGACGACCGTTCCGGTCCGACCGCTGGCAGCCTCAAACCTTTTCCTCTTCTCATATTAAATATACTGCTCTTAAGATAAAATGTGAGAAATTATATACAGAAAATTTCAACCACTTTGAAAAATAAAACTTTATAGTCAGAATATTAATAATCATTTTTACCTTTCTTACATAAAAATACATTACTATGCTGTCGCCCTCACCTGGGCTGAAACACAGGTGCAGCAAGTGCAGGGAGAGGGGGCGGGGCAAACGGCTGTCAATCACAGTGGCTGGGCTTAAAGGGCAATGCCACCAAAAAACAGATTTGTGTTTTTGATTTTGTTCAGAGGATTATGGGTCAGGTCATGGCGGCTAAGAGTTAAAAGATCTGAAACCAAAATAAGTTTCCAACAAAGCAGCGTCTTTAATCTGTTTCGGTTTAATGACGCTTGTTTTGTTCCCAGCCTGAAATGTAAATATGCTCAGACTAATTATTATCTTGTGCAAACAAATGGGCAGATCGGCCACATGGAGATAACACGTCTGTGTGCACCAGACAGTAACTTGTGTTTTTAGTGGTGTGTGAGTTAATAGCAGTGATCAGCTGCATGAAGCTTTACATCCATAGACGACACAGGAGTGTGGAGCAGCAAGATCACCTGCAACACCAAGAACTCAAATCATCTGGTGTTAATGTTTAGTCAGCAGTTTTGTGGGTCAAATGTCGACGACAGAGATTTTAAACAGTGTTTGGGAATTTTATGTAAATATTTTTTCATGGCAGCTGCAGTTTTGTCTGAGCTCACAAAGTTGTCACCTCTCTACTGCTGGGAAGGATTCAGCTTCCAACAGCAGCAGCCGGAGTCTTTGTGTTGGTGGAATTGCCCTTTAAAATCTTGACCTGAAGGGGAATAAAGCAGAAGCCTGAGGGAGCAACTGTGCTGAAGCTGTGGCACGAAAACAAGACGCCGCTGTGGGCTGCAGAAAAGCACAACAGGTCTGGGTATTCTGGACTTCTGTCTGCTTCCTGCTCGAGGTGTCTTCCACCTGCTGCTGATTTTTCTCAACACACTCACTTTGTCTTTAAAAACTGCAGACAGGTGCATCTACGCGTCTGTGTTCAGGGAACATGGTAAAACACAGGCAGGCAGCAGGCACACACGGCTGAAACACACTGATCCACAGTCTGAAACCTGACGTCCACCTGAGCAATGACTTTGAAACTTTGTGTTTCATGTTCAGGCTCCAGGCTGCGGCTCCGAAAACTCTGATGAGGCTTTAACGATGATGCAGGATGAGTATCTGTGATCACACGGGACGCTCGTTTCGTCACGGCTGCCGTTCGCACACGGGCCGAGCCCATCGATGGGGACTCTGAGGACCACATCGCTCCGCTGACACCAGCGGATAAGACATGGGCCAAATGAATTTTATCAGCTCAGGTTTGGTCAGTGATCCTCACCAGTGTCAGAGCTGCTCGCCCTAGTTCACCTGGACATTTCCACCTAATGTTCTCAGGTCATTGTTAATAAGGTCTGAGCTGACACTGCGTCTCTGTTGCTGCTAAATCAAACCACCAACATTAAACAGAACCCTCTGCGGCGTGGAGCTACAGACCAACTCTGGACACTCACCAACTGTGAGCTCGTGCGTTTCCACATGTGCAACAGCTGCTGACTCAGGAAAACGTCCGGTGTGACCACAGAATCATTTATGGCTTTCAAGCAGCTTTAACTGGACATTTGCGTCAGATCAGGGGCACCTTGGTGATGGACTGATACGTTTGGCCTGAACAGAAGCGGCACACATGAGGCTGAGGGGGCTTCATCCCAAACATTCATCTGTGAATGGGGCCGGACCAGACTGGTCATATCTCAGGCTGTGGGACCGACACCTGCGGGCGTCAGAGCAGGAAACTCTAAAGCCTCTGAACTATGGCTGGGTTCCTGTCAGTGGCTGGTGGAGCCGGAGGATCGGCCTCTGGCTGATTAACTTCACGGGTCAAACAATCCAAAGCTAACAGACGACTTTTCTGCGAAGTGGCCAACATGGCTGCAACAGGATGCACGATGCTGCTGGTTTCTACAGACCGTTTCGTACATTAAGCCGATGTCAGGTGAGCGTTTTGTTCTTGCGTGTTTGCATTGACGCGAGTGCATTTTTCATTACCATGCAGATAAGACTTGTACAAGCTAATGCCTAGAAACAGAAGCATCTTGGTTTTTCTGGACTTCAAGCATTGCAAGAGCGTTTTCAGTTAAGTGCCTTCGACGAAGAAACCCCCCCCACCCCTCCTTCGGTTTGTTCCGACCCCTGACAGAAACCTCAGGTCCTTCTCTCTGAGACGTCCAGAGTCACGCCCACACCTCGCTCTGCTTGGGGGAGTGGTCAGCGGGCGCTGTCCAGGTAGCCGACTCCTCACCGGATTCCCACCGAGCTCCGGGAGAGGAGGGGGGGTGGGGTCACTTCAGCCGGTCGGATCTGAAAGAGTCCTCCACCGCCGGGTCCGCGAGCATCAGGTCGCCGTCCAGCATGTCCAGAGCCAGCGGGTCCATCCTGAGCTGGTCGTCCAGGGAGAAGGGGTCCATCTCGAAGCCGGGGACGTTGGACAGAGCGTTGGCGATCTCCTTGGACAGACCTGGTGGAGAGTCTCCTGCAGGGAGGGAGTGAGGGACTGTAAGTCATATTTCTAATTAGACTAAGAATGTAGACCAGACATAACAACAAGCAGAAGTGCATTAAATAATGTTAATGCACCGATGTCCTCACCTCTCAGGTCACCTGACTGTTAAAACATCTGCAGACTTTATTACCTGCAGCTCTTTGTTTTGGGCGCCATCTTCAGCTAGTTAGTGTTTCTACTATTATCTTCAACTGAGCTGCCATCTAACACTAGTGACTACTGGACATAATGACTGCAAATACACACATATAAGTCACTTCGCTGTATAAGTCACAGGATAAACCAGAGGACTAAATAAAGTGCGACCTATAGTCCAGAAAATCCGGTAAGATTTCAAACACTGAGAAGCAGCAGTGACGCTGGAGAAGTTGGACCCAGAAAAGCATCAGTGACCGACTGACAACAGGAGCAGCTCACAGACTAGAGAGAGAGGTGGTCTGCACACACCACAGTCCCAAAACAAGTCCGTTAGTGCGTCTCCCAATACGTTCCCCTTCTCAGCTCCATTAGAGCCGATTAGATCCTGATGAAGACAAAATGATTTCAAAACAAAAGTCCCAGGTCCCTAAAGCAGCTGCTCACTGTAGCTTTAATCAGGCAAACAGGTCACTAGCTGGGAACTATTTTCACCGGCGGATGAATCCACATGAAGCTCGCATCTGGCTGTTCTGCTGAGCGAGAAACACATCTGCTCATGAGCTACTCACACTCTCTTCACATAATCTGCACTTACCCCAACACCCTCATTATTTTAGGAACCAAATAAATCACGTCTGGTTGAGAAGACGGAGAGAAAAACATTTCAGTTTTCACTTCCTTCCTTCAGAGTCTTTATTTATTTGACCTACTATAAAGTTTTGCTGCCAGTTCTTTCACTTGTTCATGTTCCAGGTACAACAGACACTTCCTGGTCTCACTGGTCATTGTGTTTGGGGCTTCTTTTCTTTAAACAACTGAAATATAAGCCGGACACATTACACATAACAAAGACCAGTTTCTACTGACCAGTGAGGATGATGTTGGGCACGTTGTGTCGTGGGTCCCCGCCGCCGTAGTTCTGGTTCTGGTTGTTGAGGAGCTGCTGGTCCCCAGGCTCCTGCAGGTCCAGGGACCCCTGGGTGTTGGAGGGGAATTGGTTCTTGTCGGTGCTGCTGCTGCAGCTCAGAGCGCTGTGGTTCAGGGACAGAACCTCACCCTGGTTCTCTGCTGTGAACTGGACAAAAAGAGCAAAGAATTAGCTGCCGAAGGTCACGGCGGGTTCTGGTGACTGACAGTCCCTAGGATTCTGTTTTTTAAGATCCAAATCTCCATAAAAACCTGAATGATTTATTCCATCATCGGTGACACATGATGCAGCTGTGCTGTACAAACCAACATCATCTGGAATTTGTGCTGACATGGTCTTGGGCTCATATGGGGTTTAGAACAAATCCATTAGGCTGACTGAAGACAAAGGAATTGAGGTTCTAGGGTTCTGTGGTGTTAGAGGGATATCTGACCAAATAACCCGGGGCCACGTAAAGACCAATAAACCAAAGTAAACCCTGACTGGAACCTTCTGTGAACTTCAAGTGCTCGAGTCCAGTCTCTGAAATCCTCCCACAGCAGAGTCTTTGAGTTTCAGTAAGACTGGGAGGAAACAGTAAATCTTGATGTTGTTATCTTTCTGTGTTTGAACCCTGGAACTAGATGAAACTGAATATCACACATTTAGACCCCAATGCCCGTCTGACGTTTTACCCCAAGGAAAAGCAGCAGCGAAGTCACATGGACATGTCTGGCCTGCATAAGCTCTAGTGCCAAAGCAGGACAACATGTCCACAAACAAAACCTGTTGAGTTTAAAAGCGTCGTTACAGCTTCAGGTGACATCATGTGACAGCGGCCCGTTACCTGCTGGTTGGATTTCCCTGTGAGCTGCAGGCTCAGGTACGGGTCGTCCAGCAGAGAGTTGAACAAGGCATCCTGGGAAAAGACAGTCAGTGTTTGAGTGACCGGCATCAAAACAGCAGCTGAAACCTACAAGTTGAATTCACTGAGTTTGTAATGTGTCTCTTCTGTCCTGGTGTGGAGATTAGTTTGTTTCAGCCTGAGCAACAAGATATTAATAACTCAACAAGGCTAAACTGACAGAAACAGAAACAATAACAACTGAACTCAATGAAACAGACCAGCTGTGTCACCACAGGACAAACCCAACAACTGACCAGTGGCTGCTCATCCATGTTTTAAACTAGTGTAAGAATAGCACATGGACGTGAGATTATACGATGAGGGGGCGGTGCCATGACATGGCTGTTTGGCATTACAGACTTACTAATGATGGCTGTCTGCACTCACAATAACTTGTTTGTGCCACATTTCCCATGTGAAGTGTGTCAGGACAGAAAAAGAGACCCAGCCGCACAGAGGAGTCAACTACAAACCACGTCAACTTGAGACCGACCGGACTGTTACATAAAACATCGTGTTTCCGGCTCATTTAAAACAGGAATCTGACCCGTCTCTGTTCCTGTTCCAACTTGTTCAACCCTTACGCCGAGTTCTGGCTTCCACTACACCCTCAGATTCCCACTGCACTAAACCACAGATGGTTATTCCTTCTGTAGTTTTTAGGCTCTATAATCTTTGGAAACGAGTATTAGAATCGCTGTACAGCTGCTTATAGTCAGTATGTAGATCTGAGGATTTATCAGACAAATATGATGAAAACTGTTGCTAAAAGTCTCATCTGTAAACACTTCAGCTCTTCTTCCCTTCTCTGCCATTTTTCCATGGAGCCACAGAAGCTTTTGTGTTGGGTGTTGGCAGCTGAATCACAACAAGCATCAGATGTCAAACCATAAACAGACCCCATGCAGTAACAGGAGACCCCGGCTTTAACTGCCTTTCCAGAGTGGGACCTGATGTCACTGGCAGGTGCGAGTCCATCAAATGGCCTCGCGTGTCGCCTGAAGAAACTCAGTATAGTCAACGTGTCCGTGCTGAAGAAAAGCCCCTGAGGCTGCCTCCGCCTGGCCGGCTCTGATCAAATGTCACAGTCTGTGTGCACACAGTGACTGCTACTTCAGAAACAGCACCACGTGCCGCTTCTCTTTTATTTCACCTCAGCGTCACGTCAGACGACGAGAACCCGACACCTCTGATCCTCGGAGATAAATGTGCCTGTCAATCAGTTCCTCCTTAACATGTGTTTCTGCAGCAGTGACATTCAAGCTCTGACAGGAGATTAAAGCAAATTAGCACATGTGCTCATATAACTACGTGGCACTGACAAAGACATGGCTGTGTAGATACTGGTTTATAAATGGGTCTGACTTCTACCACAATGGAAATGGACGGCACATGGAGGCAAAGTGGGACAAATAGGAAAGGATCACCGGGTTACACAGGTGAACTGGTTTGAATCACAGAGCAGGCCCAAATAAAAAAGATTCAGCAGCTCAACACATCGACCCTCTGAGCTCTGGATGAACACAGTTTGTTTCCATGGAGCTCTGTGTGCAGAAAGATTCAAAATCCATCTAAGAAAAACTCTGGGCTAAATTTGGGCAAAGCAGGGCTCAGTGAAACCTTTAACATTTTCAGACTTTTATATTTGTAGATGATGTGTTCACATGTCCAGAGACTTGTACTATGAAGAATAATTATTGGGACAGAGATTATTTCACCTTGTATCCACCACTGGCTGAAAAATACTGTTGATTATTTGACCTTTCTAATCTGTCAGCACCAGAAGAACTAAAATGTAGCGGCTTGTCAGAAGATAAACTGACCTTTGCTTTATCGCTGCTCTCAGGACAGACCTGTCATTTTTAGCTTCTGTTGGTAAAACTAAACAGATACGGCCTCAACATTTCTAATCAACGCCTGTAATACACCCTGCAGTCTCTAGGGGGCACTAGCAGGACTTCGGATTTGGCTGTTTTGGTGGAGATGTTCTGCTCCATACAGTTGTGATTACTCACATTGTACAGGTCTGTGGCAAAGTTGTGACTGATCTGTTGCAGCTGTGGGAGGCCGCCAACGCTGTTCTGCTCCACCTGATGCTCTGCTTCGTGTTTGACCTGGCACTGAGAGGACGAGGAGCTCTGGATGCACGGATTCAACGCACCCTCGTTCTTAATGAGCAACGCATTTGTCGTATTCACCTGCGGGCCCATTGACCTCTGCTGCTGCTGCAGACAACACAACACAATCTGAGCTGAGCTACACATGTACATGTAAAAGGATGGGAACTGTCTTTCTTTACAAATGCGGACAATCTCACTGTTCCAAAGTGCTGCTGCATGTGCTGGTTGCGAAGGTTCTGCAGGTGGAGCTGCTGCATGGACGCAGAGTGTTGCTGCTGCTGGGCGTTGGGCCGCGGCTGCTGGATGCGGTGCAGCTGGTGGTGGGGGTGCTGACCCAGCGCAGAGGGCTGCTGGTGGGGGTGCTGACCCAGAGCAGAGGGCTGCTGGGCAGGCTGGGAGCCGGCCACACATGGGACAGGCTGGTGTTGGTGGGACTGACTGAGTGGGTACGGGGGGAGCCGCTGGTCCAGAGGCAGTTTGCTGGTGTCCAGAGGGACGCCCTGTGGAGGGAGGGGGGGGTGTTAGCTGCAGTCTTCAGGTGGGAATGTCTGACACCTCAACACACATCATCAGCCTCACACATAAATCTGGACATGACCTTTGACCGTACATCAGCTCTGCAACATTAACCTCACACAACCATTAAAGGCAAACATCTTATTGTGAAGGGCAGGTTTGTTGATTTTTAAGGGAAAGTAAGTAAATACGAGCAAAACAACATTAAACATGAAGAGAAAAATGAGGAGTTAGTTTGGACATCGCTCATTAACTATTAGGCCTTCACCGATTCTTCAGGTCATAAAAGCCAAATGAGACATTTTCTGACTGTGGTTAATACTCAACAACTGACGGAGGATATGAAACTGAGTCTAACTCACGCCTTCATCTCCTCCACCCACGGTGAAAGACGCCAAAACAGACCATGACGGGCTGATCACATCTAAACCACCAAGATAAAAACTACAGCTGAAAAAAATGAGCTTTGACTCTGTGGATTCAGGACCAGCATAAGATACTGGCACCCTTTGCTGTGGACTTGGATGTCATGGGGTCCAACTCCTAAACTGACCCTCAACATCAGCGTTTGGTGAGTAAAGTTTCCCTCCTGTTCCTCTGGCTTTAAATCCAGACAGACTGACACCACCTGTCCAGGTGTGTGTGTTACCTGTGTGATGGAGGACAGGGTGGGCGAGATGGTG
This sequence comes from Mastacembelus armatus, assembly GCF_900324485.2. Taxonomy (NCBI): domain Eukaryota; kingdom Metazoa; phylum Chordata; class Actinopteri; order Synbranchiformes; family Mastacembelidae; genus Mastacembelus; species Mastacembelus armatus. The sequence continues at coordinate 25,203,356 of NC_046648.1, forward strand.
GGCGAGAACTGTTTGGAGTGATGCCTCCGTTGCTCCCCTCCCATGGGCAGGATGAGCGGGGACAGCTGGGCTCGTCTCCGTGGCGACGTGCTGAGCGACGGCTGACCTTGTCCGCTGATCAGCGGCGAGTAGGAGGAGGAGCACGAGCCGGAGCCGCCCACGCCGCTGTTATAGTTGGGGTTGCCGCTGGAAACCGACTGGAGGGAGGAGTTACTGAGGGAGGAGTGCAGCGATTGGCTGCTGAGGGAGGACGGCAGGGAGGGGGAGGAGCTGAGGGACGACTGCAGCGAGGGGTTGCTGAGGGACGAGTGCAGGGAGGCGGAGCTCAGGGAGTTGGAAAAGGAGTGGCTGCTGAGTGATGACTGGATGTTGGGGTTGCTTAGTGACGACTGCAGGGAGGGGTTACTGAGCGTGCCCTGTAGAGACGCCAGGAGACCTGAGGAAGGAGAATATAACACACTCAGACTGCAGAAACAACAGGGCCCAGACAGCAGGAGCACTACTCAGGATGAAACCTATAAAGTCTGCACAATCAATAAAACAACAAGAATGTTAATGTGTTGACTGACTAATTTTAAAAAATCTATACCTTCAAACTAAAGCCAGGAATAAGTGATCAGGCGGACGGCCCTTCAAAATGACCTCCAGCAGGGTGAACAGTGACATTTAGTCACACAGTAAAACCAAAACCAGCTCTAGACGTTGTTCACCATTGTTGGTGAGGAAGAACCACGTGAGCCAGGTCAGCCGTGTGGCTCCCTGCTGGGTTTTTAATAGTTTCTGGACAACAACGGAGGCTCAGACCCTTAAGCTTCAGTGACAACAATCGACTCTTTAACAGGTCCCACCTTTGAAAAAAATGATAGAACTTCATGTCCCTGCTATTATGGAATAAAACTCACATGGCTCCTTGTTAAGCAACAAGCACTACAGGAGTACTCTGCACACGGACGAGTCTCTGTGGCTTCAGTTAAAAATAAGAGTCTGTTTGGTCAACCAGGCCCACAGAGAGACGACCGGCCTGTTTCCACCTGAGCTCCTCCCCAGGTGATCAGAGCAGGTGGAAAAACACACACACCGTCCCGTCTTCATTCACATCGTCTTCAAACAAGCCCTCCCTACCTGAAGACGTCTTTTTATAGCCTCACTACATCAGGTTCACCCAGAAACTGCACTTCTGTGGGTTTCTCTGACCTGGTTTAAGTGTAGAACCAAGAAGAAAACACAGGCCCCAAAAGCTGGAACAGGACAGGAGCAGGAAAATAAAAATGCTCAGTGAGCTGAAGCAGTGTCCTTACAGCTGCTGCTTCACTGACGCTACCACAGAGCAGATCAACAAAACCAACGTCGACCCCCCCACCCCCAGCAAATGTCATGATTATCTGCCCAGTCTGTGCACAAAGCTGACGACTTGTCCTGCAGGCGGCGCTGGAGGAAAGCGAATGAGACGGTCCTCAGGGGAGCAGGAACCCAACTGGCATATTTCACAGTAATTTGAGCATCAGAACTGGAGTAAAAGGGGAAATGATCATGAGAGTGTTGTGGTGCAGGTCACTCGCCAGATGACAAGGTCTGGGACTGATGAACAAACCCCATCGTCAGTTCTGTGTAATTGTTATTCAGGAGGGGAAACTCTGCTTGGTTGGTGTTTTTTTTTTTTTGTTACTTGTTAAACCACCATGTAAATTTGGAAGGTGTGTGACATTTATGGTGATACTCTTCTCTGGTACTGGGACAAGTAAAAATATGAAATGTTTATTTAACACAACTGAAACACACCCAAACACAAACTAAATGCACACAACTTTGAGGTACCAGGTGACACTTTGTGCTCCAGGGTTACAGTTTTATAAGGACACGCGACGATCCAGAGTCAGGTTTGCAGCCTGAGGTTCAGCTGACAGCAGCTTCCTGTCTGTGGTCGGTACAATCATTTCACAAGCGCTAAAACATTTTCCGACTGCATTCGTACCTCCGACTAAAAAATCCTCCTCTTTCTCTCTGAGGCTAAATTTAGAGCGCTGCCCTTCTGTACATCCCCCTTCGTTTCATCTCGTCCACGCTCACCCACTTACTTCCTCTGCTAACCTGCACATCTGTCGCTGAGCTTGTACCCAGACAGATTTACAACAAACGAGCAGGCAGGCAGCTCAGAGACTAGTCCCAGCTACAAGGACTGAACCATCACTGAACCATCAGGACAGCTGCATCATAACGGACTGGATATACTGGTTTTGACCAATCAGTCCTATTTAAAATGTGCAACTTATCATATATTTACTCTAGAATATTGTTAAGTCTCTCTATGAACTTATTCTGCACCACAGTCCATCTATTATTAGAATGGAAGGAAATTTAATGTTGAGCTGAGGAACAGATGCTTTTGTTAGAGTAAAATAAAATGAGATGCAGTTCTGTAAAGTCCTAATGGACCAGTGTGTGAAAATAATCCCTCGCTGCACAGGCAGACTGTGCACAACCACCTACAGTGTGTACAGGAGGTAATGCAGGAGCTGGGTCTGTAAACTGTGTGTGTGAGAGAGTTCACCGTCATTTTCTTTTACATGTCAGATCATGTTCTCAGATTCTCTCCAAGCAGAACCTTCCTCTAAGACATTTTCCTAAAGTTTGGGAACACCTGAACTGCAAATAGCTCTTCACAGAAAAACAGGAGCACTATGACAGTAAAGCTGTGGACCAGACCCACGGTAAAGCTGCATAAAGAGGAGCAGAGCTGCAGGTTCATCACGACTGTTTTCACATCTGACACACAAATACCAATATAACAAATCAGTTCTAACCATGTTAAACATCAATGACTGTGTCATTTCCTCTTTTTAACCTGGACCAGACTGACAAACATATTCCAGTTGTCATTGGTTTAAACTCCCATGCACACGTGCGCACACACGCGCGCACACACACACAGAGCACAGACCTGACGCGTGGTGGAAGTTGCCGTTGCCTCCCGGTGCATTGGCAGCATTGATGCCCAGCTGTGTGAGCGTGGACGCTAAGTTGCCTGTGCTGCTCCCCCCGCTCAGAGAGGAGGATCCTGGGTAGCCGGGCTCGTCCTGGTCGAGCGGCGTGGGCAGCGGGGACGGGAAGTGGAGGCTGGAGAGGTCGGGTAGCGAGCCACCGGTGTTGAGGGCTGAGGGGACACCATGGGTCAGCATGGACGGCTGCTCTGGGGTCGTAAAGATGCTGAGAGGGTGGAACACAGGACGTCAGTTAAATATTAATATTACATTATAATAATAAACATTACATAGCACAGCACATGTTATTTAGCACTCCAGAATTATGTTACAACAGCTCCACAGTCTTCATTATTAAACGTCTACATTTTTACACAGGAGCTCTGACTTTCTGTGCCACCTCACTACCCGATTTCTGTGGCTGCAGACGACTCTGCTACATGACACTGTTTGTTTTCCTGACACAAAAGCAGCAGAAGCAGCGAGGAGCGATTACTGCCTGCAGGGCGCCAGATGTAAAGAACCCCAAATCCCTGACACGACCTCGTTCGCTGCTCTAATCCAAGTTCAGGCCGCACCAAAGCAATAATGAACAAAGGTGGTGTGTGATGTGCTGTATGAACACGTTACTCACTTGATGCCAGGGACTTCACAGGACTTGGGTCGGGACGACAGAGGAAACTAGGAACAAAAAACCAAAATAAAATCAGATCCCTTTGACAAATCATCGGTGTGAACGCTGCAAATCGATTATTACGATTTCTTCAGTGACTGAAACCTGCAGGGATTAACTGGGACAGGGAGGATCCACGTCCTCTCTTCCCTCATCTCTGGCAATGATTAAGTCCAAGCTAAAAGCTTTTCTTTCTATCTTGACATATAACATATGACAACTGACAGTGTTTTATCCAAAGTGATTTATCTGCACTCAGGCTCCTATTCATTTATTATTTATTATTAATTTTATTAATTAATTTTATTTCAAGTTCATCTCCCACTATTTGCTGTTTCTTGTACTTTTAACTTGTCTTTTATTTCTTTAAAGCACTTTGAATTAGTGCTTTTATTCTTAAAAGCACTAAGTGCTTTAATTCTTTAAAGCACTTTGAATTAGTGCTTTTATTCTTAAAAGCACTAAGTGCTTTAATTCTTTAAAGCACTTTGAATTAGTGCTTTTATTCTGTAAAGCACTTTGAATTAGTGCTTTTATTCTGTAAAGCACTTTGAATTAGTGCTTTTATTCTGTAAAGCTGTTTGTATTACTCTGTGTATGAACTGTGCTGTATAGATAAACTCGCCTTGTCTTCATGTAAATGATCTATTCGAGGGAACATGTTGGAGAAACATACAAACCAACTTAAAGCTAGAGGAAACTGAGCAGAGGTTAACAGTGCAAACTGAGGTGAAGCAAAGAGTAAAGCAATAAAAAATTCTAGTTGAGGAATAGTGAAACAAGAAAATCCAGCCAAAACCAAAGGGCTGTTAAAGACTGCACCTTCTTGGTGTCCCAGGGTTTGAGCAGTTTCCCGTCATCCAACATGTTCTCTTCAATGGGTGGAACCGGGTACGGAAACACTGGGGGACAAAAGAGTAGTGGTTGAATCTTTACGTACACAAGTTCTGAGCTTCTATATAATTATGAGAACGTTATTATCAGGTACTGTCAGTGTAGTTAGTCTGATCAACACATACTGAAGTATCTCAGTTTGGGAAATGATCCTAAGAAAATATTTGGGAGAAACGATTTGTAGGAATGTTCAAAATAATCACTGCAAGAGAACAGGCCCAAACTTTTTACTGGTGACTTATACCTGAGCGTCTACAACTTTACACAACTTTTCTGCTTTGATTCTCGATTAAATCGTTCACAAAATAGTATTTACAACAGACTTGTATTTCTCTTGGAAGGGTTTTTAACCACGGCTCTGAACATTTTTACATTATGTACTAAATTACAATGTGACTTTGATATTCTACCAAAACCTGCACGTTAAAATCGTAACCACACTTACATCCTGGCTATAAGTAAAATGTCCAGGTGTGTTTGACTGTTTGTGTTTTGAGCTTTAATTCAGGTCTCTGACAATCTGCCAGTGAAGGGAAACAGCCTAAAGCCTGACAGCAGGGTCTGTGAATGTGTTTGTGTAGAACTCACTTCTTCGGCCCTCTCCCTCGCTTTGACCTGCACAAAGACACAAGAGGTTTGACTGAGTTGGAAATTCTGGCTTCAGTTTACGCTGAGAACATCCTGACTCTGCTGTTTAGTCTGAGATCTTTATCCTGTGAGCCATTCAGTCAGGCCAGAAAAGTCAGTTTAACAATGAACAGGTCGCTGCATAACATCCAAGTTAAAAACAAATCCCGAGATCACCGTGTGCCCTGAACACACCACACCGTTTTCACTTCCATCACTGGGCTTTGAAGTGGCCCAGCCTGAGGCAGCAACAGTAGATAAATGACTTTCCTTCAGCAAAAGCTCTTCCTGCTCCTGATTCGACTAACAGGTTCCTTCCCCTACGATTTTTCTAACAGAACACATCGCAGCTGGTCTGGAAAGGCTGTGAAATGATACTGAACTATCCAACAAACTGTGTAAAACAGAGCATGCAGACCATGTTGATTTTATACATATATGAGTTCACAAGTCGCATTGTTCAAAACCTGAGCTGAGTGACACTGGCGTCCCTCAGGGATCACAAACGGGACACCTTTTCTTCCACCATGTGTCCTGCCTTTAAAAATTAAAAACGAATCTCGATGTCTGCTCAATGTCTCTGTGCCTCAAGAACTGCAATCTTATATCTGATCTTATTACTGTGTATACACACTTTAAATTTACAGTTATTAGATTCAACAAACATCCTTGGCAACATGATGACTAACCTAAATATTTCTATGAAGCTGCTATGAAAAAAGTTGTGACAGGGAGAACTGGATCATCTGAAAGAGCTGCTCCATTTATTACTCATTAGATTAAATATATTGAAAAATATACCCAAGTTCACAGATTTCTCAGCTTTGTGCTTGCTGTTACTGTGACACCCCAACATTAACTAACTGCACATAGTTTCACTAAACTGACAACTCAATTCTTGTTGTTGTATTTTGTATTTTCATTTGTGATGATTTAGCAGCTGAGAGCTGTTTTAAAATCTTTCTATTCATTAAAATAATAACAGGAACAGCAGAATATCTCAGAGTGTAAATCTGTAGAAGCAGGTTGTGTTTTGTTGTGATCTTTTTATAGCATATCTGTGTTTTTGTTTCGAGCTGTTCTCTCACCGCTGCGCCTGGAGCCCTGGGGGGTTAGAGTGGGTCCCCCTGTGGTGAAGGGGTCCCCTGTGGGAGGGTTCATCACACTGGTGTGGAGGGCCGAGTCGGAGTTGGTCCTGAGGGGGGGCGCGCGCACACACGCACACGCACGCACGCACACATGCACGCGCACACACACACACACACACACACACACACACACGCACACACACACACGCACGCACGCACGCACACACACACACACACACACACACACACACACAGAGTTAAGGGCCGAGGGGGAGAGAGAGAGAACATTTCCGAGAAGCAGTTGAAGGTCAGATGAGCTTCAATCTCCAACTCGGTGAAATATCTGGGTGACGCTCAGCTGAACGTACCAGCCACAGCTGCGTGTCAAAAACAAAAGGTAAATGATCTTTTCTGTTTTTCACACACAGGAGCAGGACTTTTGTCCCCAAAGAGCGAGAGGAGATTAGCAAACAGTGACCCTTTGTTAATCAAATACACACTCATGTATGCAACATGTATGAAAGACATTTCACACAACTACTCTAGAAAGCCACAAAAACCTGAGCAGTAACAAAAACTGTGCAGCAGCTTCTGATCCTGTTTTGGTCTGTTGAGGTGAACCTGATTTTACTTTCTGCTGTATCCTGAACTTTACTGCAGAAACATTTACCTGCTCAGGTGCTGCAGATAAAGGAGAGTGGAGTGAACAGAAGCAAACGAAGATTAAAAGAGACGAGGAAAGTTACAGGAGGATCTGTGAAGGTTTAATGGGCAGGTCAAGAAAGAAGAAATAAAACGTTCCAAAGTAAAGTTCACATTTGTCTATGACAGCTCCACTGTCAGTGTGCGGAGCTGCAGGGTGGCCAGCAGGAGGAAGAACAGAAGGAAGTAAAGGAGGTAGAGGAGGAAGAGGATGAGGAGGATTCACCTGTTGAGTGCAGTGGTGGGGAGACGAAACAACTGGCTTTTATCCCCATGGAAGTTTCCGGACCAATTCCTTTTCATGATCAACAAGAACAAAAAGTTATTTTCCTCCACCGAGCAAGAACATTGAAAAGAAAGAAAAAAAGGGGGGAGAAGAAGAAGAAGGAGCGTGGCCTCGAAAAGCAACAGAGAGGAAGATGGAGGCAGCAAGCGAAGGACAGAGGGAGGCTGGCGTGTCACCTGACAGGTGAAGGCTTGTGAAGCCAGTGCAGTTTCAGTGTGTTCCTGTACCTGCATCCAGCTGACGGTAGAGTTACCTGCCCTGCTCCACAGACAGACCACACTACATTTGGTTCAGTTTCAAAGACCACGCTGCTCTTTCTCTAGGTTTTTCTTATTTTGCTCAGACTCCAGCCAGTTTTCTTCCAAAAACCAGCTCCAGCAGCTGAGAACCGTCACTTTTTAGTCGACTGGTCTATGCTCTGGTTCCAGCTTCTCTTTCTGGTCACAGCAGCGTCTGGAGCTGGTTTATGGAAACAGACGGGCCTCCCATTGTTGGTGAGGAAGAACCATGTGAGCCAGGTCAGCGGAGTGGCTCCTTGCTGTGTTTTTAATAGTTTTTGGACAACAATGGAGGTCTACGGCACAGACCGATAAACTGAACCACGTTCTGGATTCACCACATTCATTGGTGCTGCCAGTCTCTGGACTCAGTGACACACACACACACACTGAATCCCTCTGGACTTATCCTTCAAAGGTAGAACCTTCTGACCCTGTTGTCATTTGACCTATTGACATGTTCCACTGGGTCAGATAAGCTTAAACTGGTTCCACTGCAAATTCATTCTGTTTGGTGCAAAGTTGCCTTTTTTCACTATGTTAGAGACCAGCCCTTTTTCATCATTTCCTGTATCATAACTACAGATCTCAGTGGTGTCTGATCTGTGTTTATTTGCTGCTAAACTCCATGCTGACTAGTTGCCTTGGACAATGTTGGGAAATCGCAAAAAGGTTTTGGTGGGTTTTGTCTTTGTTTATAACTATGAAAAACATGGAAGAACTCCAGACCTCTATCCTTTAGCTGGCACCACAGAAGAAGAGCACAGCCAAACTCCAGCCTGCTGAGCTGAGGTTACAGGAACTGGACTCACATTTGTTTTGACCAAAACCTCCAGCTTGGCAGGACGCCCTGTTACCAAAGCTCTGCTCCTCAGACTTTTTGCTTCACTTGAAATTAGGCCGACTGAGCCTAAACAGACCTGAGGCAAAAATGTGACGAAAGAGCTTTTTAAGACAAAAACACAAAGCGTAGGTGGGATCTGTGAAACCTTTGACCTCTCTGATGTTGACCTGACAAAGTGAGAGGCGGAGGAGTCGAACAGTCTTAAACAGCCTAAACAGTCTTTATTTGTCAGGCTTTAGGGAAGAACTGGCCATCATTTGCCACCCTGTTGCGTCTTTGCCTTTGTGTGTGTGTGCTGTGATGTGTAGTGGACCTTCTGTGAATGTGGACAGAGGCCAGTCTCTCTCTGAAGGGTATTATTGTCTTGTTAGAAGAAAACCAAAAAGGACGCAGGCAGGCGAAAATTAAACGGCTGCAGAGAACAGAAGAAAAAGCCAAAAAAGAAAAAAGGGCAGATTCCCAGAAGAAGAAAAGCCAAAAAAGAGGAAAAAAAGACCCAAGGGCTCTTCAAAACCAACTCAGGTTTGGAGAGATGCCGGCTAAAATCAACTCAGCTTCCTGTTAAGTGTCTGGGGGTTAGTGTAACTGCTGGACAGGCAAATGAACCAAAGCAGCAGCTTCAGTAGGACCCATGAAAACCTTTGTGAAGCCTCAGTGTCGGACAGAAAGCAGCCCTGAGGCTCAGTGACTCTCAAGAACGCGACCTTCACCGAAGTCATTGTCTTGGTTTTCTCTGGAACACTTCTAGTTTGAGTCCACGGCTAAATAAAAACTATCACACAAATTAAAACCTGAAACTACATAAAAAAGGAAATGTGTTTGGGCAGCTTTCAACCACATCATGGCCTTTTGTTAGCAAACGGATCTAGTGTTAATCAGACGATGAAGTGCAAGGGTATAGAGCTGTAGTCCCTGTTTGTCTTTGTGTGGTGGTCTCTGGTGTCTAATGGAAAACACATAAATGCTCCATGAACCTGAATTAGGGAGGTAAAAATACCTGCCAGGACACGTCAAGCTGGTTGACTGTGCACATGGGACAACTGCTGAATTACTCTGAGATATTTCCTTTTTTCACTTAGTATTTTTCCTCATCTGAGGTGAGCTCAGCTCTGGTACAGGTACAGTACAGCCCACAAATTATATATGGACTATTAAACCTACTGCACACACACACACACACAAAGAGCACAAAAACAACATCACACCCCAAGGCGTTAAAGATTTACTATGCTGAACAGCCTCAGGGAGAGAACTGTCCTCCAGACGCACAACATGAATCCCTGCAGCCCGAGGTCATTTTCCTCAGAGGGAGCCGCTCCATGAGAATCATCCTCGACTTGGTCTGGGGCACAGAGCTGGTCCTTGTCAATGTGTTTGTGTTTAGACAACAACATATAGTCGACACGTTTCTCACAGCAAAAGCTGCATTTCAGTAAACTCGAGGTTGAAGTAAATTATCAAAGTATTTCCTGGTGATGAGTTTTTAAACACTACGACCTGCAGATATTTTAAATATGTTGGTGTATTATTTGTGCTCTGTTGGACCTGGATGTGTTTTTGTCATAAACTCTCACTGTGTCTCAGTCTCATTAAGCGGTGACGTACTCATGAACCCATGTGGCTCTTTGTTCGGTCAACGTGGCTCTCTAAACCATCTGAGGTGTCACAGAGGCTTCAGAAAGGCTCGGGAGCAGTGGGAACAGAGACTCAAACAAGATGCTTTGGAAAAAAGCAGGCGTCCCTGCAGACAGCCACGTGTCCACAGAGACAGGTGTGGGGGGGTTAACACACAATACCTTCTCCAGCTGGGGTCGGGGGGCGCGGACAGGAGGCCGGCGTTGTACGGCGAGCTGTCCACCTGGGGAGAGGACTGGTTAAGGAAACAGCTGCAGACGCACTGACCTCTTCATAACCTTTTTGAGTTTTTCTTTCCACTGCTGGTTTCAACTAAAACTAAAACTCATTTTTCTGTTTATACACGAAGAGGTTTCTTAGCTACAGCTGAAACTGATCAAAACTGTTTTTCCCTTCACAGAACAGTTTTAAGCACCAACTGCACGGTTTCACACTCAAACTGTTTCTAGCGCCACATTTTCACACGTTGGACGGAGGATCCACTTAACAGACTGCCTGGTTAGTGCACAAGTTCAGGCTGAACTTTTATATTTGTGTGAATCAAGCACAGACATTTATTTAAACTGGACTCAGACTGTCTAATAGAATTTGGTTTGTGCTGCAGGATCCTCACATCCTTTAATCTGTGGTTTCCCATAAACTGGATTTCCTAAGAACCTTGTGAGACTTTGGTAGCAGGTTCTTCTTTGTGTTTCCACTGTATTTTACAAACCAGAGCTTCTCAGAGAGACAGTTAAAGAGACACCAGACCAGCTGACCTTCTGACTTTTGTGGTCTGACTGAAAGGACAGAAAGTCTGTGGTTGTGGGACAGACAACAGGCAGAAACAATGCTAGTACTGTCACAGATTTTTAACCCTACTCAGTGTAGGTTTAAAAATCAGGCATGTACAGAGGAAACCTGCTGGTCCCAGGGTAAAAACCAGGTGCTGGGTCTCTGTGAAAACCCTATTCCTGCTCAGCTTTGCATAATTTGTACTAGACTGAAAACATGAATCAGATAAGCACAAGCACTTAAAATTAGATTTTACACAGGAGTCCAATTCATGACAGGGCCTTTAAATGAGGTAACAAACCAGGACTGTTCTTACACTGTCAGCTGACAAACTGTGGCAGCACAAACCAATGATGGGGGGTAAATCTACAGGGACCCTGGAGCTCGGTGCAGGTTCCCTCTGCGTCACAACAGCTCATTAATCCACATCATAGAGTTTTGGTTTGGTCCGCTGTGCCGTTGTAATCCTGTATTTTGCTATAATCTGGTTTCATCTTGTGAATTCTCACCGGTTTGACCCTCGTACAGTTTTTGGTTTGTTTCCTCTGAACGTCTGTTCTCACAAACCCCAATTCAACGGGGGCATGTTGGTACTTTCCTGTCTCAGTCTCAGCAGCGGTAAAATGGTGGCTGCTGTTGTTGTGTTTGTTGTGCTGTGACATCCCACCTGCCCGACCAATCACAGTCCACAGTGACGACACCCCCCCCCCCGAAGGTACCCGGAATCCAGTGTCACCTCCTGAGCACAAATTTAGTGCCGGGAATTTGTCCCACAGCTGCTGGAGGCCAGTGGAAAGAACCGGCCTGTAACAATGGATATGCATCTCCTTTAAAACTGGAGCCCCCTCCGAGCCCATCGATTCAACTGTAATGAGTGGACAAAAACCTTGGTCCATCAGTTTTCACTGTTCACCGTTTTGTGCTGCTTCCAGTTCGTTATTTTACATATATATTATTATTTTCCTCTAGAGCAGCTAATAGTAGGTAACTTCTTATGTAGTTACCTACAGAAGAAACAATAGGACAAACTTTTTAAAGTCAAATTCCCACAACTGCAGATGCAGCTGAAAAAGTACCAACAATATGTCAGAACAACTTTCACTCTGAGTTACACGCTGGTCTATCAGCGTCTTCTTTAAGGGCATAAATTGTCTCCATGCAGAGCATCTTTGGAACAAAAGCATGTTGTGTTGCTGCTATGACCTCAAAACAGATAACTGTCCTGATGCCAAGATCCCATAAAGCAAACTTCACACAGAGATGAAACGATATCTCTGTGTGAAGTTTTATCTCTGTGAAGTTTCACAGCACTGCACTGCGTGACGATTTGGATGGACCTGACAGGGGAATTCACAGAATGTGGGGAAACACAAACGCTGAAAAAGGAGCATGAGGTAGAGAGGTTTGAGAGATGCATGAGGTAGAAATCTGATGTTGAGTCAGGGGGAGGCTGTTAAAGTAACGCTGGCACAGTTGGCCTTCAAACCAAACCGAAAACCAACCAGTGTTTTCTCTCACACACTGTCACACCAGCACGAACACACACTGGAGTTTATTCTGACTCGGTCCGTCATTCACCGTCCACAAATACTCACTACAGACCTAATGTGGATTAATCCGCTGCTGAAAATAGTCCCCAACAAATTTGTTTTTAAAGGTCAACATCTTAGGAGGAACCAGAAGCAGGTTCCTGTGTTGGATAACTGAAGGATACTTGTCGGTTGCGGTATGGTCGGCCCGGTGAGATGAAGCGGCGGTCCCTCTGTACTCGCTCCACCAGACCGTGATGCCGAGTCGAGCGGTTGGACTCCAGGGTGGAGGGGAAGGAGCCCTGGAAGGGACAGACAGAGGTAAACTGTGTTGGAAGGCTCATGTACAAATAGTTTGCATTAATAACGTCCCTTAACAGGAAACAGCAGCACAGAGAAACTGAAGAACAGTTTCCTTATCACATCATCTTCACTTCAGGGACATTTTCAAAGACGTCCTGGTGGGTTCAGTGCACCTTCATGTGAATTGTAAAAATCAGCACACTGGTCTATTTCAGCTGCTAACAAGTGGGGTAGAGTGCCAATCATTGTTCTTGGATAATTATTAAAGACAAGTGCTGCTCATATGATTTTTAGCTCGTTCCTGGATGCAGCCCTAATTTCAGCTGCCAGCTGCTGCAGGGACACTACACTGAGGACTGATAAAATACAGACCAAACATTTTTAACTCGCTGTTTCTCAGGGGGGCTGGGGCTATTGTGGCATCAAAAATATTTTATGCTTTCACTGTATCTCAAATGCATCAGCCAAAAACCTTATGTTGCATTTGTGCGAAAAAGCCAAAATCCAGTCAGTTCTTCAAAGTAGCGTTGCTTTTACAAACTGCAGAGGCTTCAACCTCCCAGATCCTGTAAACTCCCAGAGAAGCTCGGTGGAGCCGAGCAGCCAAAAACATCCCACTACCTGCTGCCAAATTCTCGTCATCCTGGTCTGAGCTCGGAGACAGAGCAGGAGGAGGGCAGTGGAAACCAGGCGCAGAGTCAGCTGATATCCGTGGAGCAGAGGGAGGGGGAGACGGTGATCTTGATGAAAAACTTCCATTACAGAAAGAGTTTGGCTCTGCGGAGCTGATGGGAAAAACTGATGACTCAGAGCTGAAGAACTGAAGGCTGCGGTGACACAGCAGATCCCGTCCTCGCAACAGCTCAGGATCAAACTCCTGCTTTTATCTCAACACCAGGAACGACCGTCAGTGGACGAGCATTAGAGGACGTGGCAGTGGTGGTAGTGGGATTACCCTCAGCAGGAGCACAGTGTACCAGTAGTAACTGTCGTAGAAGCACTAACAGAAGTATTAATTAAACCAGGCCACTGAAGATAGTAGTACTCAAAGTGACAGTAGTGGCATGAGTAAAACTGCAAGAGTCAGGAGTAGTGGTAGTAACAGTGGTGTGTTCTCTAATAAGCCAGAACGTTAAAACATGTGACATCACAGCCTGCAGTGCTTCTGGAAGAGCGGTGGTGGTGAAATATGCAGCATCAACAGAAGTTGAGTGAATCAGCAGTGGGAGCTGCTGGTTCTCACCTGGAAGTCCTGAGGGTTCCTGCCGATCTGGTTGACGTTGGGTAATGAGCCGCCGTAACACAGACCCTGACTCCGGGCGAGACGAAGCTTCTGAGCCTGAAGCTGGAAAGACGAAAGCAGAGGAGAAAAAAGACATTAACAGTCAGAGGATGAAGATATTTAGAAAAGAACAACCAAAAGAGATGCGTCATCCTGTCACTGGGAGGACATCAGTCCAACGGGCCTTTACAGTCTGAGCACAGTGAACCTGCAGTATGGACAACCAGCATGACAAAACTACAGCGTCTGCTCCACCAAGAAGTGTGGCTGGTAAATTATGGCGAATGGAGATGAATTAAATTCATCATTTTTAAAGTCCAACGACTTTTTGGTCGACAGTGGAGGTCTACGGCACAGACCCATACGCTGAACCAGGTTCTGGTGTGATGAACTAATTTAACTCTTGTCCTTCTCTGTATGTTACTGTCTTTTTAAAACCTGGCTTATTGAAACCACTGGCAACCATCACACACTTTCCTTTACAAGACTAATAAACTCAAATTATTGGTGTGTTTTAAAGCTGTTACACTGTCGAGGTTAATGCAGCAGGTATCAGCCTCAGGGTTTGGAACGCAACTAATTTTTGGCCTGAGAGGAGAATCGCTCTCAAAGTAAACGGTGATGTGGTTCAGCACAGGTCAAGTTTAAGTTTAATCATCTCGTCAAAGGAACATAAGAGCAGCGGCCGCAGAGCGAGTATGTGGCACCAAGTCCAAGCTCTGATACAGCAGCACAGGCCGATGAACCACACGAGCTGAGCCAGTAAATGCAAAGCTCCATCAACTTCGCTACAGGCTGCAAATCCACTTGTCCTTACTTGTTCAAACTGTTATGAACTTGGCTGCGTTGCAAAAAATGCAGAAAAGCAAGAAGAAATTCACAAACTACAGAAAACACACCACACGGGCAGGTTTGAGAAACATGAAGGGAAGTCCGAAAACAAGCTGAGAGGTAAGAGAAACACAGATGTTTGTTCCAGTCTCTTCCCTTAAAGACCAACCTGCTGGTGACTCAAACAAACTACAAACATTTCACTGCAAACACAGACAATAACCACCGTTTGCACGCAGAACGGCCCCGTAATGAAGCAACACAGGACTTGCAAAGTGAGAAAGTGACAAACACCAAATAATTATTCAGTCTGTTCAGTGAGAACAGAACAAACAGCAGCAGTCAAAATGAAAGTGACAGTGCATTTACTGCCCCTGCACTTTACCTTAGCTTGTGGGGCTTCAAACACTTTCTGCAGGTTTAGAAACATCTAAAAACTCATTTAGATGCTCTTGCCATTCATAGCTGATGTGTTTGTATTTTTTGCTTTGCCTCCTTTAGTTCTGCTAACACTCTGTGTCCGGGGCTGTTCCATCATGCTGAGGTTTTGAAAGCTGCAACAGAAATAAATCTAAGAAGAACCTTTGCAACCTTGAACCAGTGTGGAGAACGAGGCGTAACAAAAAGTCAAAAAGAGGAATTGAACAAATCAAAATCTGGACAAACCTGAACACCAGCAGGGATCGAAATACGCATTTCTGAACACCCACGCTCTCTTTTCTCGCGCAAGCCACCGCAGACAGACACATGGAAGCATGTCAGCACACATCAGGTCTTGTTTCCCAGCACGGACACATGTCCGGTCCCCAGACAAGCAGCAGTTTGATCATAGTCACATCCTGGCTACTGGATCTGGACTATCGCTCCTGCAGCATGTGGCACAGAGCTGGCCGCTGTAAAACGGTGCTAACCCTAACCCGTGTCACCGTTAGAGCACCAGTGAAAACCAGTACGACCAGTACATGAAGGTACCAACAAGAATTATTCACAGACTGGATGACTTCAGTGACATTAGTGCGTCCTAGTGTGGACACCAGTACTTCCATAAAACGTCATAATTTAAAAATGGGCTGAACAAGCAGCAGAGAATTGAAGGACCCGTGAAACACGGTTAAAGGTCTGGAGCTTGTCCCATCATGAGGTGCAGCCTTTATTTAACGTCTGATAGTGAAGGTGCTGTTGCTAAGAGCACATAACACATCAGTTACTGAAACTAACTTCATGACACATTTCCTGCACACACTCAGGAGTCAGTCAGTTTATTAGGAACGCCTGTAGCAAATGGACAGAATAACAGAAACACCTGTCAGGACAACTCAAACTGCAATGAATGGACTGTTGTATGGGTTTTAGTGAGGTGTTCCTAATAAACTGACCACAGAGATGCTGTCCATCTGTGGTGTTTTTAAAAGCTCTACATGTGTGTCTGAGTTCGAGGCTTCGCAGCAGCAAATGAAAACGCTCTGCGATGTTTCAGTCCGACACACAAACATATCAACACTGAGCAGCTTCAACACGACGCTGCAGCTGCCACCACGACACACACCCTGATGCTATTAGCTGATTGGACCACACACACACTAGTACTGCAGCCTGCATGCGTGTGTGGGTGGGTAGGTGTGTGTGTAGAAGAGGGGCAAGAGGAATTCCCAGAAGACACAGAGCCCAGAGGGTGGTACTGTCAGTAAATGGAGGAGGAGCCGGGGTCACACACCAAATCTCGTAAAACTGCAGCTACCAACCATTCTGACTGTCAGTCAACCTTCCTGTTTGGACCACGGCGACACCAACTCGTCTAACCATTATTTTCTCCTTTTGTCGATTTGCTTGATGTACAAATAGTAAAAACGCCTGCTTGACCAAAGTTCACCGACTGTATGACAAATCAAAGCATCAAGTCTCCACATTTCAGAAGCTGGAACCAGGAATCATTTGGCATTTTTGCTTTAAGAATCACTGAAACTATTATTTGATCATCAGCAGTTTCACATCACTAACACAAACACTGGACTATTGTACTTTGGCTACTTCTGTCAGGACCCCAAATGTGTGTCAAACAGATTCACGGGGACAAGACTCCTTCAGGAAGTCGGCTCTACTGCTCAGGAAGCTAAAAAGTGCTCCTTATAGTCAGGTCCAGCTTGAACCAGGACCAGCCCCCCGACACTCGCCTGTTCCTCCCGTCTGAAATACAACCAGGCTTCAGGTTTCCTGTGTGGTCTTTTGATTAAACTATAAATGTCATGAACTGAAACAATAAAGGCTCAAATCTGCATCTGATGCAAGTGTGAACATAAAGACAGGACCAGGAGTCCAAAGCCGGATCATCTCTGCTACTCTTGAGCTTCAGTGGTTTTATTTTCTTTCCTTACTGATAAATCTGGTGATTCTGATCTTCATTAACAATTTAGTCAACAAACATTTGGCATTATTGTGAAAAAAAAGACTAACACATGAATCAATTATCTAAATAGCTCTGTCACCTACTGATCAATTAGGCAACAAACCACTGCAACCACTAACTATCAAAACAGTGGTGGTGATTACTAATGAACGAATCGATTATCTTATTAAAAGGGTCATGTCTGTGTAGTGAAAACCTTCGCTCTGTCTGGGAAGCAGGTGATCACAGTGAGCTGAAGAATCGCAGGCTGTGATTGGCTGTGACAGTTTACCTTGGCGTGATGCACCTGAGCAAC
This sequence comes from Mastacembelus armatus, assembly GCF_900324485.2. NCBI lineage: Eukaryota > Metazoa > Chordata > Actinopteri > Synbranchiformes > Mastacembelidae > Mastacembelus > Mastacembelus armatus. The sequence goes on from NC_046648.1 coordinate 25,220,779, forward strand.
ACAAAACAACAACAACATAACACCTGAGAGGAAAGAAAACAGTCCATCGTACGCAGCAGATACTTCAGCAGATACTTCAGCAGATACTTCAGCAGATACTTCAGCAGATACTTCAGCAGATACTTCAGCAGATACACACAGCAAGTAGCTTTTAGTTTTTACAAGATAAGTGAAAAAATTATCTCAATGTTCCACATCACAGGCTGAAGGCTAAGAACAGCGGAGAGGACAAACCTGGTCAAGGTTTAGTCCACGCAGAAACCACCAGGAGGATTTCTGCTGCTCAGCCAAACGTTCCTGTCAGCAGGTTTCATCCTTTTGGTTTGGGTTTTTAAAGCTTTGCTGTAGGAGCTTATTGTTTCCTAAGTTTATAAGGTTTCGAACTGTAATCATGCTCTATTCTTTACTAATGACTGGATTTATTGGTCTCAATGTGTTTTTCCTTGACAAAACAAAGGTTAAATAAATGATATAAGACGTGGGCCCTTCACAAATATTCAGCTTCCAGTAAATTAGCTCAAAGCCTCTTTACCCAGTTTGTCTGAGCGATCACAGCCTATACATCAAGACAGTTACACCAAACTCCACTAAAAATTTAATTTAAAGAATAAAATCTACGGACTCTATGTAAAGACGCGGCGCACAAATAAAACTGGTCAGTAAAAAGCGTCGTTCGGTTGTTGTTTCAAACTGTAAGGCTCCTATAAACAAACACACCTGTCCATCAGGTAGCTGCGCTCCTGGAGGCGTGACAGTCCGAGCTAAGGTTACCTGTGGCTGTCGGGAGCTGAAAGGCTAATTCGTGTCTCACCTGAGCGCCGAATTTTCCAGAAGAACATGGTGATTTGTAAAATACCTTAACTTGTGTTCCGCCTGTTAAATGTGTGCCCGGCAGCAGCTGACGTCTCGCTAAAGTGCCAGGTTTTTGAACGGAGTTCGGCAGGGCGTCCTCCCACAGGATGGCAGCGACGTAACTTAGTAAACAAGCCAAGTTAGCTCCCGGAGCTAAAGCTAACGAGGCTAGCGACGGAAACGGACGAGAAGCAGCGACAACATTTTCTGCTGACGCCGCGGAGCTCACAAAAACCAGACTCTTTGTCGTCTGAAGCTCTTATCTGCCCTCAAAGTGCCAAATGTCAGCAGGGGCGGCACGTAGCGTTATCCCGGAGCCTGACCAGCCCAGGCGAGGCCTCTCTTCCTCCGGGCAGCTCTCCTCCTCCTGCCCGTCTCAGACTCACCCTGGTCGAGGTGATGTCCATCATCACCTCCTGGAAAGCGGCCGTCTCCTCGGCCTGCCGCTGGGTGTGCAGCGCTATCTTCTCGCTAAACTTTCGGGGGTTGGAAGCCCCGGAGCCGGTGCCCGAGGCGGGTCCGGGTCCGGGTCCGCAGCCGCCTGTACCCGTCGCAGACATCTTCACCGAGCGGACGGGACGATTTGACGTAGTGGAACGAATTTCAGCAGAGAGCAGCGGGAGCGCGAAGAGGTCTCACTCTGCTGCTGATTCTGGGGACGGAAGACACGAGTCCCTGTGCGCAGGCGCTCCAGCCACAGAAGAAGAATATACAGAGTTTATTATCCATAATGGTCAAACACGCACGGATAAATAGCTTAGCTAAACAAAATAAAAACTATTATTTAACACGTGCCTAGTATAATTTTATTTTCCCATTCTTTACGAACTGAAGGTTATTTGCATTGTCAGTTAATGTAGAGATTATTCAGACATTAATTATCTGACTCATGCAGCATCATGTGACAGTTCAAACTGCCTCAAACAGCAGCAGTTTTTATCTGTAGTCCGTGTGAAACAACAGCAGGAGAAACTGATTCTGTTCAGTCATTAATGAGTGGGTCATCTTGACAAGCACAGATCATCTTTGCATTTTGGACTAAAGTGGATGCGCGCCACCTGCCGACAGGTGTCAGCTGCTGCACCTTAATCACACAACCCCAGCTGCTGACGGTGCTGTGACCAACATGTCTTTCTCTTTTCACCTGCTCCACCTTTGCTGTAGCGGAGTCAGGGGTCAAAGGTCAGGGTCTTGAGGTGGCGGAAGCTCATCTTCAGCTTCTTCCTCAGATATGTTAATGAGCGGTGACTCAGACGACCCAGTGACTTCCTGGAGAAAAGTGTGGGCTCACTCTGAGTGAAACCATCAGACACAACTTTTACTTCTTTAAAATCAATCAGATTTAGCTTTTAACCTGCCGACCCGCTCCTGTTTTTAAAAATGACACAGCCTGAATTCCATTATATTGATATTATCACAGAGTCACAGTCCAACCTGATCCAGTGATGCTCCACCACATTTCAGTTAATGGATATAACGGACTGAGACAACAGGCCCCACCTCTCCCCACAAAGGCTTTGTGGGAACTGTTTGTAGTTCATTTGTGGTTGATCAGACCATCTTGGAATAAAAACAGAAACTAATGAAATTGTTTCATTCAGAGGTAGAAAATGTGTAAAACTGGAAACTAGACTTTATGTGACAACTTGCTTGGTCATACTTGGATTAGAAACTGACAAACACAGATGAGACAAAATTATGGTAAAATAATGAAAGTTTATTATTTGTCAGAAACTTTAAGAGAACGTCAAAACTTTTAATTACAAATCAACAAGTCACTAAACGATCTGAAAAAACTGTTGTATGTTTGATTCAATGTTCCATTACAATGTAAAATATAAGACTCTTCGTACATTCGGTATAAGACCTACAAGCCTTTGGATCAAACTCTTTGGTGATATAAAAATACATTTGGAATCGTTGTGTAATTGTTATTGCGTAAAACCTACTGGTGACGTCACACAAACTCATTTCTGAAGGACGTTTCTGCGTTTTTTCAGCTCCTGAAACAAATTCTCAGCAGGAGGAGTCAGCGCTAACATTTCAGGGCAGTAAATTCTCTGTGACTCAACAACAAGCAGCCTATTGTGTCTGTTCAGCACAGCCTTGCTCTGCACAGCCTCTTCTACATAAAAGGCTTCTTTTCAAACTCGCAGTGAAAAGAGGAAAATCTGGAGTTTTTCCCGTTCGACAGGACACAAAGTCTTTTCTGTCTCTGCCTGAAGAAAAAGGCAAATCTCTGTCCGACATTTTTCACGGCCGGACACTTTCATTTTCTGGATTTAGCTGCAGATGTGACGGTTAAATGTTTAACCGACAGCTTTTCTCTTTGATACTGTGAGATGTTTGATGACAGGTAGGACTGACGGCGTTTCTGTCCACGAAGATCAAATATCTGATGTTTGATAAAACGATCAGAGGTTTGACACGATAGCGGACTGACCGTCGTCTTCATTAACAGTTCACCGTGGCTGAGAGCGCACAAACGACCAGCGGCCAGAGGTGATGCACTGTAACATAAAGCCACCTTTGCTGTAGCGGGGTCAGGGGTCAGAGGTCAAAGCTTCTCCAACATGCAGATGTGCTGCTTTACTTTGGCTGACGTCATCAAGTGACATCGTTTTCACTATTTTACAGACATAAATCCAACAGTCCTTTAACTGTTGGTCACTTAAGAGGTTTCAGGCAATGACTCGTCCTGCTGGTTTGTTTCAAAAGCAACAACCTCCGAACTTCACATCGGTGAGTCTGATACCAGACCGTGAAAAATCAGGACTCTGACCTTTAGGCTTTGTACAGATTTGTTTTTGAACAGCAGATGTTTTACAACCTTAAAGGAAAATCTACTTAAGATCAGTGTTGGCTCAGCAGTTTGTAACATCTCAACGAGTCATGGCAAAAGAGAAGTATTTTATAAACCACCTCTGCAGCATAATCCACTTCTGCACTATGTTCATGTTATTCCACAACACCTGAAAGTCCATTACCGTGGACCTTCACAATAAGTGTTTTCAATAAATGCTGGAAACCCTTTGGAACAACGTGAACACACAGGTCAGCGACTGAGGAGCGAAATACGTCACAGGGTTTGATAAGTTTCTGACTGAAGCTGCCGTTTAAAGAGAAGAAGCAGCAAGACTCTGCTTCCTGTTTGAGACTAAATGACGGGTTTACAGCGGAAAATTCCTTTAAACCATGTAGTCCAAAACAAACAACAGGACTTATGATTTCCACACACGGTTTAAGAAATAACGTATTTTTATCTTAATCTTTTTTTTATTTTAGATCCCGACCTGTTTTCAGATGAACAAGCTTGTTGTTGGTCAAAACTCCAAGTTGCCATGGTTACAGTTTGATGAAGAGCACGCCGGTGACCACGGCGAAGCCCACCAGCAGCATGGCCAGCTTAGGCATCCGGTTCCTGGGGGAGCTGAGCTCGTGCGGCAGGATCTCCATGAAGGTGATGTAGATGAAGGTTCCTGCCGCCAGCCCCTCCAGCGTGCAGCGGGCCAGCTGGTGCTGCGGGGACACGTTGGTCTCGGTGAGGCCGATGCCCAAGCTGATGCCCAGAGGGCACATGATGGCGAACAGCAGCAGGCAGCCCACCACCACCAAACGCCGGAGCCGACCCTGCGACAGCTTGAAGGCCAGGCTGAAGGAGATGACGCTCTTGTGGATCATGAGCGCCAGGCAGATCTCCAGCACCTCCTTCCCCTCTTCCTGAAGCCCCACCGCCAAACCCTCAAACACAGAGTGCAAAGACAGGGAGAAGACCAGGATGAAGGCACGCAGGGCAGACTGGGAGCCAAGGTCAGCATGAAAGTAGGCGGCATCAGAGTCCTCTGATCCACGACGGCGGTGATGGGAGTGATGACGACCACTCTTGTCGTTTGCCTGGAAACTGGAGTCGACCAGCAGGGCCCGGCGCTCCTCCAGGTGTAAGGAAGACTGGTCCTTAAAGGCCAGGATGATCTGCTCCAGGACCAGGACCAGGAAGAAGCCCATGGCCACAATGAACTCAGGCAGAGGAAACTGGAGCTGGGGGAAGGAGAGCACAGGTTAGACCAGTTACAGCCCAAGCTGTAAAAATCTCTGCAGGACTCGAACCTGGGTTCACCACCATCTTTTCATCGTTACCGAAGAAGGAAACTCAAATCTGAACTGCTGAGAGTAAAACCAGGGAGGAGACAAACTAACCACCACTGTGGCTCCACCGATGTAGGAAGTAAAGCTGTTCAACATGACGGCGTATGAGGTTAGAGAAAGGAGCTGCAGCGTGGTTTCTAAATGTTCTGAAACAGTGATCGGCTGATAGCATCTGTCAACACAGGACGACGAAGTGCTGAGAGGAAAAACCAGCGGATGTGAAGAAGATTCAGATCAGATGAGAAGAAGCAGAGAGAAACACTTATTACTTACACACACACACACACACACACACACCCACACACACACACACACACACACACACACACACACACACACAGGTCCAAACCTAACTATCTCAACAACCACATGATGGATGGATCTGATGTGAGTTTGTCAGGACCCAGAGCGTCTACTGGACGGACACATTCACTCCTCAGTCAGCTAACGCTAGCTTTGGACTGGACACTTTGTCCCAACCAGGCACCTGTAGCTCACGTTGTAGCTTCGGGAAACAGGATGGGATGGGAGGGGCAAAGAGCGGGGAGGCGGGGCTTATGGCAGGATTTAGTTTGGACTCATCAGACGCTCTAGAGGCCGAGGAGACCTGAGGGGGAGCGGGTTTAAGGTTTCGTCCCACAGGCGCCTGTTCGTGTGTCTAAAGCCAGTGTGTGACCTTACTATGATCCCAGCGTTGTTGAAGGCCTCGCTGATGTCCTGCAGGTAGTCCGGCAGCAGGTCCAACAGGCAGGTGGCCAAGAAAACTCCTCCAGCAAAACAGCTGATAAAACTGAGAAGCCTGTGTCGCAAATCTGCAACAGGAAGAACCAGATCAGCACGATACCTGCACACACTGGAGCCTAATGTCTTTAAGCTGCTGGGTCCGAGAATCTCACTGTTCAAAGTCCAGAGCTGGAGCCAACGTTTAGTCAGAATACTAATGAGTCTCACAGCACATGCATTAAATACACAGGTCAACAACCAGATCACAGCACCAGAGCAGAACCAGTTTAAACTCGTGAACTTGTGGATGTAATAAAATAATTCAGTCTCTCGACTTCAGTCTCTTGCAGTGAGGTGGATTCCACTTCCTGATTCCTGCGAATATGTTTGAGGAACCGATACCCGTCTGCGGTTTCTTACCTGGGTCCTCGCTGCAGCGCCCCGCACCCCGGATGATGCAGAGAGGAGCAAACCCGAACAGCAGCGTGACGGACAGCAGCACCACCAGCGCCCCCATTTTGATCTCCAGGGCGGGGACGTCGGGCGGGCCGACCTGCAGGGCGGCAGAGGACAAGACTCCACCCCCGACAGACATGATTCCTGTGGTTTCTCTGAGCCTCCTGTGAGTCAGACGGCGAGGGAGGAGATCTCAGACTCCCGCCATGGATTCACGCACGATACAAGTCTGTGGGACAGAGAAAAAACGCTGAGAAACCCAGACATGCAGGTTACGTTAACCCCGAACCAAACAGCAGCCGTGTCTGTCCTCAGGGTCCACAATAGAAGCTCCTGGTTTCTGGTTCCACCATGACCTTGGTCTTTGCTGTATTTGACAGCCACAAAGTCCAGATGAGTAGCAGAGAAACTGAACCAGGGTCACAGAGACTCAGAGATGGTGGGAGCTTGGTTTTGCCTCAGCTGTGTGTGTGTGTGTGTGTGTGTGTGGAGGGAGGGTCTTACCAGTAAAAGCTGTGGACACTGGGACAGAGAAACAAACTGCAGCAGCCTCAGTGTGCTTCCTGTTTCCTGTCATCGTGTTTGACTAAAACGACCCAAACTATAAAAACATTCATGGAGGAAGGAAACGATTTACGACGTGAGACCAACCGACAAACCTAAGAAACTTTCTTCGCGTTTAAGACCTGGTCTGAGGCCCAGAGAGAACAGTCCAAACCTCATCTGGGCTGTAATGATTGAGCAGATTATTTCATTGATAACTGAATTAACTGATTGAATTAATGAGGTTGAGGATCAGGTCGCACCGGGCAGGACAAATGTAAATGCGCCATAAACGCGTTGAGAGACACGTGCTCGGATTCTGATAAAGCAGAAACAGGTTCTAGCCCAGACCGGGTCCAACCTGATCCTCGAACAGGACCGCGGGAATGAGAATGAAAAGGCTGCCGAGGCCACAGAGCAGCGACTGCGTCTCTGAACTTTGCCCGAACTCCTCTGCCATGTCAGGCTTTTTATTCTCTGCTCGGTAAAAGCTTCCGGTCCTACCTGGGCCCAGGTGAACCCGCTCCGGCGGCTCCTCGTCAGAAAAAACGGGTTCCACTGAAGCTGCCCGAGAAAACCCGGTTTATCCCGGTTCCTGTGCCTCGGTGTTGTGTTGTCCGGGAACTGGTGAGTCAGTTCCCATCAGCTGATGTTGCAGCTGCTGCCCGCCCCAGCGCCGCACTTCCTCTTTTCAAAATAAAGCCCCTGGGAGGCGCGTGGTTTCCTCCACGATGTGTGTTATGATGATAGTTATGAGAGAATTACTAATTATAGATACTATCAGTTTTCAGCTAGTACTCCATATAAACCATTTCAACCAGTGGGAGTGAATCTTTAGAAACAGTCTATATTTCTAATATGTTGTACTGAAACACAGATGTTCCCTGACAAAACACAAACTGCTTCAAGGTGGCACCACACGGCACAGTACATTAGTTTATTTACACAACCTTGCAAAATTAATGCAGGCAAAGTGCAGCACCTGCAGCACCTTTCTGTACAACACTCTGTGCTTTTATTTTGATGGTCAAACGACCTGTATTTCCGTCTGGTTGTGTTTGACTTGATGCAGCTGCAGCTGGAAGGAGGATGAGCAGCTGATGATCCTGCACCTCAGCACGAATCCTGGAAACGTCCATGTGACTGTTTCATCAGAGGGTCAAAGGTCAAAACCTGCAGTTTCTTAGAATAAAAGAATAAAAATCCACACGGAAACGAAAGTAGAGGAAGTACTCAGACCCTTTACTGCAGTAACAGTTGAAATACCACTGAGTAAAGTGCTGCATTCCAAATATTACTGCAGTAAAGTCCAAATGTATTTTAAGTATCCAAAGTGAACATAAAGGTCAACTACCTTCTATACTTTTAATTTGAAGTACTTTATGTACTGCTGGGTAGCTGACGTTAACTACCTTCTATACTTTTAATTTGAAGTACTTTATGTACTGAGTACTTCTGGGTAGCTGACGTTAACTACCTTATATACTTCTAATTTGAAGTACTTTATATACCGCCGGGTAGCTGACGTTAACTACCTTATATACTTCTAATTTGAAGTACTTTATATACCACTGGGTAGCTGATGTTAACTACCTTATATACTTCTAATTTGAAGTACTTTATATACCGCCGGGTAGCTGACGTTAACTACCTTATATACTTCTAATTTGAAGTACTTTATATACCGCCGGGTAGCTGACGTTAACTACCTTATATACTTCTAATTTGAAGTACTTTATATACCGCCGGGTAGCTGACGTTAACTACCTTATATACTTCTAATTTGAAGTACTTTCCATACTGCTGGGTAGCTGATGTTAACTACCTTATATACTTCTAATTTGAAGTACTTTATATACCGCTGGGTAGCTGACGTTAACTACCTTATATACTTCTAATTTGAAGTACTTTATATACCGCCGGGTAGCTGACGTTAACTACCTTATATACTTCTAATTTGAAACATAAAGTCTGTCTTGTGTTATGTCTTTGTGTAATTTGTGCAGATATTTGTCATAATTTTTAATCTCTTGTCTTAAATACATCGAGGCCTAACTCTAACCAAACACCTTTCCCACATCCGTCCTCAGGAACCGTCTCCGGACAGACTGATGGAAGCCAAACATCCATTATAATAAAGGCTTTATCCTTTGTATAGTGGAATTGGTTTGTTTCTGTAGAAACTGATTCGGTGACGAGTTTACTGTGTGAAAGATCCTCAGGTCAGAGAATTTATTTTAGGAACAGTTGGCACATATACAGTATATGGTCCTAACAGAAGATTATCTATCTAACCTGGATTAATGCTGAATAGCCCCAGTAAACCAGAATCAGTCAGCAGTGTCCAGGCTGTTTTTGTCAGGTGATTTTCCTGGAAACATGCTGATAACACAAAATTGGAGGCAAACATGATGTGAGATCATAAACTGAACATTATGTTGCACAGATACAATAAAATGCACAATAACAACTTGATTCAGAGAAAAGAATCTCCCGACCCACTACAAACAGATGGTAATGCAGCACAGATGCACCTGAAATTTATTACTGATGTTTGACATTAAAATATGAGAACTCTCATTTTGACACAAGACAAATTCCACTCATATCAAGAGAAAGTTCACATACGAAGACTAATGTGGTGAATTCCCTTTGCAAAAACATCTGTTGGTTGGACGCATGGAACTCCATGTACAACTGGAAGTCAACAGAATGCCTCTGGGAGTTCTTGGTGGACTTCCCAACTGGAAATGATAAAGACACCCCCTGAGGAGAAACCAGTCTTGATTCACTGGTGCTTCTTAGAGACCCATGAGTCGAAGACGTGGAATACGCTCTCTAAAGACAGTTGAAATATCTCTATGACCCTGAAACCCTGACAAAGCATGTCCAACCAAGAAACCTTTAAAATCCTACAATTACCACTGACATCCTGCAAGGACCTCTTGTCACATATCTAGGGCAACTCATACCACTTTGAAGAACTCAGAACTCAACTCAGGTTTTTGTGAGACTCTTTCAAACTCTCCCTAGAACTTCAGAAACCCCTAAATGACCCCTGCTACGTGAAAAAAAAAATCACAAAGGTCTAAGAATCAGCCCACAATGATTACTGAGTTTCTGATGCACACATGCAGTAATAGTGAAAAAATTCAAAAGTCTGACTCCAGTACAACATCTTCCCAGTAGTCTTTGAAAAATGACATGTTGGCCTTGTTCTGGCAGAACTGGCGTAACCCTGGCCAGACCTGAGGGTCCACGAAGGTGAGGAAGATCAGGTAGCCCCGGAGACTTGGCAGCAAAGCTTCAAGCTGAGCCAGAAACACGGTGCAGACCGAAATCAAACTGTGGCCAAAGATGTTGATGTTGATACGGAGGGCGTCATGGCGGTAGGGGACGGCGTATGGTGGGGTGGACAGGCTGACGACACTGGGGTCCACCTCATGATCCACAATCCACGTCAGACCTCGGCGGCGCAGCACCTCCAGGTTGGCCTCCATGGGCTTCAGAGGCTCCCAGTCATTTATGATGGTTTTGCCGGGCAGCAGATTGTAAACCACGTGGTTGGACAGGATCAGGGTCTCCGCCTGCGGCTGGGTCAGAATCACTGGACCATGAGGGGATGACTGAGTCTGACGGGGAAGTCTGGACCGAAGCTCCGCGATGAAGGGGCCGAGGTCGGCCGCCTCACAGCACAGAGACAAGATGGCCTGCAGAGGGCGACACAGTGAACACAGGAACTCAGATCTGAGTTGGAAGGAAAGAACTGAACACATTTGTTGTCTAGAAAACCCTGAAAGGTTTCTGATACTGGTCTTTAGAAACTGTTTAGTATGTCAGGCAGCCAAAATATTTTGATTCAGTGTCAAATTCCTCTTTTGTTGTTGAGTTCGAGGTTGTTCACCAAAAAACAAAGACATAAACCAAGCAGAGTCCATCTAAAGTACAAATCTAATAACCAGCAGATCTCCAGACCTACACAATGGTTAACTAAGCTTATCAACAGCAGGTCACAGTGAGAAACACCACAGGATCTATAGCTCAGCTCAGCAACATCTGAACGCCAAGTCTTTGTGCTGCAGTGTGAAGGTCGACCCCAGCGTTTGTCGTCTGGGACCCACCTCTTTAGCTATGAGTCTGTACTTGGCCAGTGATTCTGCTGAAGGCTGATCTCCTCGGCTTTGCCGCACAACAGAGACTTCTGGGTAATGGCGGCGGATATAGTTGGTCACGTGCTCCTGGAGGCCACCAGCGATGCCACTGCCTCTCAAATCCGGTGCCACCCTGAAACCCTGAAAAACGACCGTGTGACCACCGTCCACCAGCAGTGCCGACTCCAGCGCCACCTACAGGTGCACACAGGTGAGACTGTGATTCTGGCTGCTGATAGTTTAGTTTACATGGTGACATTAAGCTTTGATGTTGAGGAATAAGGACACTGAAAGAATAAAAAGCCTCATGGTGCGTGCTCATTGTCAGAACTGTGACTTAGTCATTGTAACGTCTTCGGTCCTTACGACTCTGCTGTTCATCTTCGCGATGAAGACGAGGCGTCCGGGCTCCTGCAGCCAGCGGTGAAAGGTAGCAGCCATGTAGTCCAACCCACTGTAGTCATCCCTGCTGCAGAGGTTCAGGACCTGCATCACAAATACACTGTGAAGCTGTCAACACAGCAGCCGTAGCTTCAGGAGACTGTGAAAGTGTTGGAATATTGATCAGCATTTAAAGAAGCAGCTTTTCAGTCCAATTACCAGCATCAGGCCTTATGTTTGATGGTTTGATGGTCTGATAGTACTGCAGGACACATGCTGACAGCAGCAGGCCAACGGCCATTTACAGACTTTTCAGGTGTGTGTTTTTCCTCCTCAGATGTTTGCAATTAAAATGATTAGCAACATGCTTAAAGTTAGCATGCCATGTTTGTGTTCATTACAGTCTAATAGCTACAACTGAGTCAAGCCATTAGCATTAGCAACATTACCATATTTTACACAGTAAGCTAATGTGAAGCATTTAGTGTTGGCAGTACATGCTAAAGCTAACCCAAATACCAACTTTATCAATACTGTTTGTGTAGTGAGACCCTTCATGTCACCGTTCGTCCTTTCACAGGTTTATTCCCATTTCCACCAGATACAAACTACAAACTACTTGACTACTGAGAGAATCATTGTGAAGCTGTTCTACCATTTTATCTGATCAATTTCAACTAACTCAGGTAGTTTTAACTGTAATAAACTGCATTCTGGGTAATTACAACACACGTCTTTTTACCTGCTGAATAGTTGCTAAGATCTGGGAACACAGTGCTACAATAAAACAAAGGTCAACACTATGAGAGTAAGACCCAAGTTGGACTCAGCTGGAAAATGATCCTTTAAGGCAGGACAACAGAAGTTAGTTCAGCATGTAACAGGAGGAAATGTTGAAGTAAATGTTGGGACCTGCTGGAAGTCCTGCTCCTCTGCTAAGCTGTACCCCACATCACAGGCTGCCCCCGCTGCAGACATCCAGACCCCAGGCTGAACTGCTGATCAGATCCTTTTAGAGGGACACACCAGGGCTGTGGTCAGAAAGTGTCTCCTGTTTCTTGTCCTTCTTGCTGTGGAGGTTTTTCACAGTGTCCAGACCCTGGGTCAGAAAGCTGTCTTATGGAAAAAAAGGAGGAAACCTGTGGTTCAAGGTCCACAGCACCACTGCACTGTTTCAAAGGCTCAAAGTCCATTTTAGGACATTTTCTCTAAGTTCAATCATCTCCCCCCTCTTAATAAAACCATTATTGTTACTATATCCTGTTATGGTTTGTAACCAGACATTACAACTACAGATATAAACAACTTTGACTCGATGCTTCCTAAAGAAAAACAACAGGGCTGAAAAAAGGTATTTTATTGTGTGACCTTCTGGCAATGACTGATCTAGGTTACACCTGTTGTCCAAACCCGAGTTTACACTGAGCACATATTAAACACTGAGCAAATCAAATGAGACATCTTGTGAAACCACAGCAGTGATTAGAATCAGGCTGGTTTGAGGACTAAAGTGCAACCTGAAAGACCTCTTTAAATGCTATATCTACAAAATCCAACCTGATCGACTTGGAATAATGGATCATTTTAAAGTCTGAACAGGGACACACATGCAGTTTATTCTTGATACTGTACTTATATGGAGGGACAACTGTTAAAGGCAAAACTTGAGCCAGAATACACTTAAACTGTGATCTCTGATCTCAGTTCAGTCTAAAGAACATTAGCTAGAACAGCTTTGCTCTAGTTTGTCCCTCAATAGACAAAACCTCAGATCTGCTAGGATTTACTAAAAATATAGAACACTACACTTTATTTCTTTGTTTTTTAAAGAAGCAAAGTACAAATTAATGCAGATATAACAATGGAAACAAAAGAAAATAACAGCCAGCAGATGCAGCCACCAGGTTGTAAAGCGAAGTGATCTACAGTCAGCAACATTAGCTCTGCCGCTGGGGTGTCGGGGCAACTGAGCAGTGAGAGACTTTGGTTTCTGCGACGACGCGAACACGCCTGAAGCATCAGTTAAAATCGAAGCAGGAGCATCCTGGACGTGCTGCGAACTCTGGCTGACACCAGCGTGAACTGTATAGGACCATATAAAAATTAGCTGCAGACCAGAAAGACCTGAATTTGGAGAATTGCATGAGTTGAAAGAAACAGTCAATGTTCTTCACTTGAACACAAAGCAATGAGCTGCACAAAAAGTCTGAATATCTGCTTAGTCATTTTTTGTCAGGAAATCAAGCTGGTGGAACAAACCCATCACAACCATTGCAGACTCATACAAAAACCAAGAACGTCTGAAATCCACAAAGGACCTCTGGAATTTCCTGAAGAATCACAAAAACTCTCGTCCAGCTCAGATGTACGTTCTGGCTTCATCAGACAGTCTCAGATGTGTAAATCATAATGCTGAGGTACATCGGAGATCTGACTCCAGTACGACATCTTCACAGTAGGCTTTGAAAAATGACACGTTGGCCTTGTTCTGGCAGAACTGGCGTAACCCTGGCCAGATCTGAGGATCCACATGGGTATAGACGATCAGGTAGCCCCGGAGACTTGGCAGCAAAGCTTCAAGCTGAGCCAGAAACACGGTGCAGACCGAAATCAAACTGTGGCCAAAGATGTTGATGTTGAAATGCAGGGCGTCATGGCGGTAGGGGACGGCGTATGGTGGGGTGGACAGGCTGACGACACTGGGGTCCACCTCATGATCTACAATCCACGTCAGGCCCCGGCGGCGCAGAACCTCCAGGTTGGCCTCCATGGGCTTCAGAGGCTCCCAGTTGTTTATGATGGTTTTGCCGGGCAGCAGATCGTAAACCACGTGGTTGGACAGGATCAGGGTCTCCGCCTGCGGCTGGGTCAGAATCACTGGACCATGAGGGGATGACTGAGTCTGACGGGGAAGTCTGGACCGAAGCTCCGCGATGAAGGGGCCGAGGTCGGCCGCCTCACAGCACAGAGACAAGATGGCCTGCAGAGGGCGACACAGTGAACACAGGAACTCAGATCTGAGTTGGAAGGAAAGAACTGAACACATTTGTTGTCTAGAAAACCCTGAAAGGTTTCTGATACTGGTCTTTAGAAACTGTTTAGTATGTCAGGCAGCCAAAATATTTTGATTCAGTGTCAAATTCCTCTTTTGTTGTTGAGTTCGAGGTTGTTCACCAAAAAACAAAGACATAAACCAAGCAGAGTCCGTCTAAAGTACAAATCTAATAACCAGCAGATCTCGAGACCTACACAATGGTTAACTAAGCTTATCAACAGCAGGTCACAGTGAGAAACACCACAGGATCTATAGCTCAGCTCAGCAACATCTGAACGCCAAGTCTTTGTGCTGCAGTGTGAAGGTCGACCCCAGCGTTTGTCGTCTGGGACCCACCTCTTTAGCTATGAGTCTGTACTTGGCCAGTGATTCTGCTGAAGGCTGATCTCCTCGGCTGTGCCGCACAACAGAGACTTCTGGGTAATGGCCGCGGATATAGTTGGTCACGTGCTCCTGGAGGCCACCAGCGATGCCACTGCCTCTCAAATCCGGTGCCACCCTGAAACCCTGAAAAACGACCGTGTGACCACCGTCCACCAGCAGTGCCGACTCCAGCGCCACCTACAGGTGCACACAGGTGAGACTGTGATTCTGGCTGCTGATAGTTTAGTTTACATGGTGACATTAAGCTTTGATGTTGAGGAATAAGGACACTGAAAGAATAAAAAGCCTCATGGTGCGTGCTCATTGTCAGAACTGTGACTTAGTCATTGTAACGTCTTCGGTCCTTACGACTCTGCTGTTCATCTTCGCGATGAAGACGAGGCGTCCGGGCTCCTGCAGCCAGCGGTGAAAGGTAGCAGCCATGTAGTCCAACCCACTGTAGTCATCCCTGCTGCAGAGGTTCAGGACCTGCATCACAAATACACTGTGAAGCTGTCAACACAGCAGCCGTAGCTTCAGGAGACTGTGAAAGTGTTGGAATATTGATCAGCATTTAAAGAAGCAGCTTTTCAGTCCAATTACCAGCATCAGGCCTTATGTTTGATGGTTTGATGGTCTGATAGTACTGCAGGACACATGCTGACAGCAGCAGGCCAACGGGCATTTACAGACTTTTCAGGTGTGTGTTTTTCCTCCTCAGATGTTTGCAATTAAAATGATTAGCAACATGCTTAAAGTTAGCATGCCATGTTTGTGTTCATTACAGTCTAATAGCTACAACTGAGTCAAGCCATTAGCATTAGCAACATTACCATATTTTACACAGTAAGCTAATGTGAAGCATTTAGTGTTGGCAGTACATGCTAAAGCTAACCCAAATACCAACTTTATCAATACTGTTTGTGTAGTGAGACCCTTCATGTCACCGTTCGTCCTTTCACAGGTTTATTCCCATTTCCACCAGATACAAACTACAAACTACTTGACTACTGAGAGAATCATTGTGAAGCTGTTCTATCATTTTATCTGATCAATTTCAACTAACTCAGGTAGTTTTAACTGTAATAAACTGCATTCTGGGTAATTACAACACACGTCTTTTTACCTGCTGAATAGTTGCTAAGATCTGGGAACACAGTGCTACAATAAAACAAAGGTCAACACTATGAGAGTAAGACCCAAGTTGGACTCAGCTGGAAAATGATCCTTTAAGGCAGGACAACAGAAGTTAGTTCAGCATGTAACAGGAGGAAATGTTGAAGTAAATGTTGGGACCTGCTGGAAGTCCTGCTCCTCTGCTAAGCTGTACCCCACATCACAGGCTGCCCCCGCTGCAGACATCCAGACCCCAGGCTGAACTGCTGATCAGATCCTTTTAGAGGGACACACCAGGGCTGTGGTCAGAAAGTGTCTCCTGTTTCTTGTCCTTCTTGCTGTGGAGGTTTTTCACAGTGTCCAGACCCTGGGTCAGAAAGCTGTCTTATGGAAAAAAAGGAGGAAACCTGTGGTTCAAGGTCCACAGCACCACTGCACTGTTTCAAAGGCTCAAAGTCCATTTTAGGACATTTTCTCTAAGTTCAATCATCTCCCCCCTCTTAATAAAACCATTATTGTTACTATATCCTGTTATGGTTTGTAACCAGACATTACAACTACAGATATAAACAACTTTGACTCGATGCTTCCTAAAGAAAAACAACAGGGCTGAAAAAAGGTATTTTATTGTGTGACCTTCTGGCAATGACTGATCTAGGTTACACCTGTTGTCCAAACCCGAGTTTACACTGAGCACATATTAAACACTGAGCAAATCAAATGAGACATCTTGTGAAACCACAGCAGTGATTAGAATCAGGCTGGTTTGAGGACTAAAGTGCAACCTGAAAGACCTCTTTAAATGCTATATCTACAAAATCCAACCTGATCGACTTGGAATAATGGATCATTTTAAAGTCTGAACAGGGACACACATGCAGTTTATTCTTGATACTGTACTTATATGGAGGGACAACTGTTAAAGGCAAAACTTGAGCCAGAATACACTTAAACTGTGATCTCTGATCTCAGTTCAGTCTAAAGAACATTAGCTAGAACAGCTTTGCTCTAGTTTGTCCCTCAATAGACAAAACCTCAGATCTGCTAGGATTTACTAAAAATATAGAACACTACACTTTATTTCTTTGTTTTTTAAAGAAGCAAAGTACAAATTAATGCAGATATAACAATGGAAACAAAAGAAAATAACAGCCAGCAGATGCAGCCACCAGGTTGTAAAGCGAAGTGATCTACAGTCAGCAACATTAGCTCTGCCGCTGGGGTGTCAGGGCAACTGAGCAGTGAGAGACTTTGGTTTCTGCGACGACGCGAACACGCCTGAAGCATCAGTTAAAATCGAAGCAGGAGCATCCTGGACGTGCTGCGAACTCTGGCTGACACCAGCGTGAACTGTATAGGACCATATAAAAATTAGCTGCAGACCAGAAAGACCTGAATTTGGAGAATTGCCTGAGTTGAAAGAAACAGTCAATGTTCTTCACTTGAACACAAAGCAATGAGCTGCACAAAAAGTCTGAATATCTGCTTAGTCATTTTTTGTCAGGAAATCAAGCTGGTGGAACAAACCCATCACAACCATTGCAGACTCATACAAAAACCAAGAACGTCTGAAATCCACAAAGGACCTCTGGAATTTCCTGAAGAATCACAAAAACTCTCATCCAGCTCAGATGTACGTTCTGGCTTCATCAGACAGTCTCAGATGTGTAAATCATAATGCTGAGGTACATCGGAGATCTGACTCCAGTACGACATCTTCGCAGTAGGCTTTGAAAAATGACACGTTGGCCTTGTTCTGGCAGAACTGGCGTAACCCTGGCCAGATCTGAGGATCCACATGGGTATAGACGATCAGGTAGCCCCGGAGACTTGGCAGCAAAGCTTCAAGCTGAGCCAGAAACACGGTGCAGACCGAAATCAAACTGTGGCCAAAGATGTTGATGTTGAAATGCAGGGCGTCATGGCGGTAGGGGACGGCGTATGGTGGGGTGGACAGGCTGACGACACTGGGGTCCACCTCATGATCCACAATCCACGTCAGGCCCCGGCGGCGCAGAACCTCCAGGTTGGCCTCCATGGGCTTCAGAGGCTCCCAGTTGTTTATGATGGTTTTGCCGGGCAGCAGATCGTAAACCACGTGGTTGGACAGGATCAGGGTCTCCGCCTGCGGCTGGGTCAGAATCACTGGACCATGAGGGGATGACTGAGTCTGACGGGGAAGTCTGGACCGAAGCTCCGCGATGAAGGGGCCGAGGTCGGCCGCCTCACAGCACAGAGACAAGATGGCCTGCAGAGGGCGACACAGTGAACACAGGAACTCAGATCTGAGTTGGAAGGAAAGAACTGAACACATTTGTTGTCTAGAAAACCCTGAAAGGTTTCTGATACTGGTCTTTAGAAACTGTTTAGTATGTCAGGCAGCCAAAATATTTTGATTCAGTGTCAAACTCCTCTTTTGTTGGTGAGTTCGAGGTTGTTCACCAAAAAACAAAGACATAAACCAAGCAGAGTCCATCTAAAGTACAAATCTAATAACCAGCAGATCTCCAGACCTACACAATGGTTAACTAAGCTTATCAACAGCAGGTCACAGTGAGAAACACCACAGGATCTATAGCTCAGCTCAGCAACATCTGAACGCCAAGTCTTTGTGCTGCAGTGTGAAGGTCGACCCCAGCGTTTGTCGTCTGGGACCCACCTCTTTAGCTATGAGTCTGTACTTGGCCAGTGATTCTGCTGAAGGCTGATCTCCTCGGCTTCGCCGCACAACAGAGACTTCTGGGTAATGGCGGCGGATATAGTTGGTCACGTGCTCCTGGAGGCCACCAGCGATGCCACTGCCTCTCAAATCCGGTGCCACCCTGAAACCCTGAAAAACGACCGTGTGACCACCGTCCACCAGCAGTGCCGACTCCAGCGCCACCTACAGGTGCACACAGGTGAGACTGTGATTCTGGCTGCTGATAGTTTAGTTTACATGGTGACATTAAGCTTTGATGTTGAGGAATAAGGACACTGAAAGAATAAAAAGCCTCATGGTGCGTGCTCATTGTCAGAACTGTGACTTAGTCATTGTAACGTCTTCGGTCCTTACGACTCTGCTGTTCATCTTCGCGATGAAGACGAGGCGTCCGGGCTCCTGCAGCCAGCGGTGAAAGGTAGCAGCCATGTAGTCCAACCCACTGTAGTCATCCCTGCTGCAGAGGTTCAGGACCTGCATCACAAATACACTGTGAAGCTGTCAACACAGCAGCCGTAGCTTCAGGAGACTGTGAAAGTGTTGGAATATTGATCAGCATTTAAAGAAGCAGCTTTTCAGTCCAATTACCAGCATCAGGCCTTATGTTTGATGGTTTGATGGTCTGATAGTACTGCAGGACACATGCTGACAGCAGCAGGCCAACATCAACATACTTCTGTACATACTACAATCAGAAATTAGTACATGCAAGGATTGTACAGTTCTATTTGTAGTATTTGTTCTTCTTGCAGCCAGTGGCCTGTGGTGCAGACAAACCTTTGTGTGATGCAGAGTCATATGGCCACAGGATGTGGAAACCACAAACTGGCCTCAACCACACATGCTACAGCTAAGAAATAGCAGCCTGGAGAAATGCTAACATCACTAAGTGCATAACTGGGCACATTGTTAGAATGAGCCTTTGGGGTCTAAGAACTAAACAGTGATACTCCTCATAAACATGATCAGTAAGGGTGGAGGGTTCAGTCTTACTCTGACAGAAATAATCAGCTGAAATCCTCCTTTAAGGGCTGAACTAAGTCCAGTTCCAATTATTTAAGACATGACAAAAAAAGGAAATGTTGAAGTAAATGTTGGGACCTGCTGGAAGTCCTGCTCCTCTGCTAAGCTGTACCCCACATCACAGGCTGCCCCCGCTGCAGAAATCCAGACCCCAGGCTGAACTGCTGATCAGATCCTTTTAGAGGGACACACCAGGGCTGTGGTCAGAAAGTGTCTCCTGTTTCTTGTCCTTCTTGCTGTGGAGGTTTTTCACGGAGGCCAGATCCTGGGTCAGAAAGCTGTCTTATGGAAAAAAAGGAGGAAACCTGTGGTTCAAGGTCCACAGCACCACTGCACTGTTTCAAAGGCTCAAAGTCCATTTTAGGACATTTTCTCTAAGTTCATTCATGTTAGACTCACATTCTATAAATGTCTCATCCTATTGTATTTCCTGTTTGTCTTAAATGATTATTCTTTACTGTGTTTAGCGACCAAACATTACAGCTGTGAGTAAATGTAAATCTCACCTGGTTTGTCCTGTGGGAAACATTTTTTATGACACCTGGGTGCTACAGTGAGAACATGCATTAGTAAACCCTTGTGGAGAACCAAGTTTGACTCTGAATGCATCCTTTAAAACCACGCCCACCTGCTGGTCTTCCATTGGCTAAAAATATCTGTGTCCAATCAGAATCAGGCTGGTGGAAGGATTGAAGTGCAACCTGCGAGACTTAAAGGGGACATGTGTAAAACTTATCCAATAAAATAAAACACTTTTCTTTCTCCTTGAGACACCAGACACCAAATGGGATTTTTACATTTCTGCCATGTTAGGAACACACAGCTCTGCACGGCACTTTATTTAAGCCACGACATGTGAGCACAAACACTGAGCTGCTCCAGGAAAAACAAAACATCTTCACTTGAACTGAATTTGCCCTTTAACCTAATGCAGGGACACAAAACGACAACGAAATTTAAAACTACGTTCAAACTGATCCTACAAACGTGACTTCACAAAACAAGCTATGACTCTTGTTAAATGACAAGTTACTGGTGAACAGGCTGAGCTGACCTGGAATGACTGGACTCTCTCCAAAAAATTCTCAATGATGGGACCAGTTGTCCAAAATATTCAATATTCTGCTCTTTCTGTTTCTCAAACGTTGCTTTGCTGTCTACATGTAATGGCACTTTATAAAAATATCAGCTTTTCATATCTTTACATTTTGAGGACCTTTGAGTTCCTGAAACCAACAAACTATTTCAGTCCCACTGACAGCTCCAGTACAGCCATCGGATCTTCAGGGTGATTTGGTCCACAGAGAAATAACTGGGCGTCACAGGTTCGATCCCAGTGGTGTCCTCGCTGCAGACATTCTCATCTCCTGAACATCTTGAGGTGAAGACTGGTTGATTTATGGAAAGATGAAAACTAAAGGGGGCTCATGTGACATGTTTCTAATTCAGACCAAACTTTATTTGTAACGTCACTTAAAATCACCAGGATAGTTTGTGTGTTTGCAGTGGACTCCCAAAAGAGCTGAAGCTTTCCTGAAGCTTTCCTGAAGAGCTGCACTAAATCTGAGTTTTATTTCTGAAGTTTCACAGAAAAGCTCAGGGAAACCAGATGACTCCTGATCCTGGACATATAAAACTGAAAACCTTTGTTGCAAACAGAGACTGTAGTATTCAGATAAAACAGAAATGTCACCTTTGTGTTGGTGGTTGAAGTTGCCTCATTTCGCTGCTGAGGAAAAACTCCTACTGGTTCTCATTAGCCGTGATGCACCAGTGGGTCCGTGTCCCTCAGGGGTCAGTGATGACTTGGTTGTGCACCACACTACAAAACGTACTTGGACAAGCAACACAAAGATGAGACTTGTGCTTTATTCAAAGTGGTTCAAACTGGATTTTTCAGGGAATTTAGTGACGACAACTAATCAGTTGGTTTGTCAAAAATATGCTGGTTATTTTCCCTTCTCTGTTAAAGGAGCAGTAACTATTTTCTATCCAACCTCCAGAGGCTCTAATGACCCAAACTAACTCCCACCATAAGCCCCGCCTCCCCACTCTTTGCCCCTCCCATCCCGTCCTGTTTCCTGAAGCTACGATGTGAACTACGGATGCCTGGTTGGGACAAAGTGCCCAGTCCAAAGCTAGCATTAGCTGACTGAGGAGTAAATGTGTCAGTCCAGTAGACGCTCTGGTTCCTGCTACTGTGACCCAAAGCTCTAACGTTACCCAAAGCTCCAGTTCCTCCCATATTCACATCAGATCCATTCAGTCCAAAGGTCCAGTCAGGACCATGCTAGGTGGATAATGCTATCAAAACCAACAGGTTAGCTTTAGATGCTAACACATCCAGAAGGAAGAAGGCCCCATGTGGATCCAATGAGAGTCCTTTGGCAGCTTTGAACTCTCTCCATGTGAAAAAGCCAAAGCCATGTTAACCCTGGTTGTTGGTCTTTCTTTGTCCCACTCTCTCTGGGCTAAAGAACGCGGCCTCTTGGCTCTGGCAGCCACTGGTTCCCAGTTTGAGCTGCAGAGACTCCTCCATGGCTGCTGTTGGAAACCACTACTGGTTTCTTCTGACCTAGGCCTGGTGGCGGGGGGGGGGCTCATTGACGGAGCGGACTCTGTCAACACAGGGTAGAGAAGCTGGAATAACAACAGAAAGGCTGTAGGTAGCAGAGAGTCCTGGGGGGTAGTATAGCTGAGAGACACCAGGGCCTGGATCTGGGTACCTGCAGGTGTCAGATTGTGGAGAACACCTAAGCAGCTTCCCTGAGCTTTTCTCTGGGACTGGTCCCAAACATTGGATGAGACATTTAAAGAGAAGAAATTTTGCTGCTGGGTTTGTACGTTTGAACTGAAATCTGCTCTAAATTAATCCACATTTTTATTAACTCTGTAAAACACTTAAAGAGAAAATCTGGAGTCTGTTAATACTGTCGTCTTTGCAGCTTTATGTTTCAGCCCTTCATTTGTTCAGTTTGATTCCTGGTTCTGCTCGTTTTTCCCCCATTCAGTGTCATCAGAACCTCCACCCCCACAATCTTAGTCTTTTCCTCTTCCCCCTGCAGTTTTCTTTCACTTGCACACTGTGGCCTGTTTGAGTTTCTTCATCATGTGCACTGGGAAGGTAGTGGTCCTGTCCGTCGGAAATAAAAAACAACCTGGAGACAATGAGTTGTCTGCTGCAGGACGAACAGGGCCGGAGACGTCTGAGGCAAATCCTTTCACTTTCCCTCTTCCTGTTTTATACAGCAGCTTCTCGTCACTCCTGTCCACCTCGGTTTTCTCCCACCTTCCTCCCTCATCCATCTCCCCTCCGTCGTCCTCTTGTCCAAATTGTTTGCTCATTGGCTGCTGCTCTCTCCCAGAAGCCAGTATGTGGTCATCTTTCCTTTGCCCTTGACGTCGATCTCTCCTCGCAGCTCCAGCTGGAAGCAGTTGAACTCCAGGAGGACGTCGCGAGTCGCTGCGGACACGTGGATCTTCAGCGCTGCACGAACACAGGTTCAAAATTCAAAACTGTGGGTATTTGTCCTTTGATACGTGGAAATTTGGTCAAATCGTATTTAGAAATACAAATGTACAATCAGACCAAGAGTCAGACCAAGAGTCAGACCAAGAGTCTTTAACCCCATTCAAACTCAGTTTCTCGGTGCGCTCACCTTCTCCACTGGACTCCATTCGAGATGATGTGTTGACTGTGTCACCGAACAGACAGTAACGTGGCATCTTCAGTCCCACCACTCCTGCACAAACCGGGCCTGCACACAGACAACAGGAGGATGAGGTTTATGCAGGACCTGCCGCTCAGGCAGCAGCTTCACGCTGAACCGTCATTTTTCTCACAATGTGGGTTTTTAATCCCTGAAGATTTTTTTGTTTCAATAGCCACCTCATAATTTGACAATAACAAGAGATGCAAAAAATCTAATCTTACAGTAAAGGACCCCCTGTGTCGGGCCCAGTCACTTTATTAGGAACCCCTGTGTAAGACCCAGTCACTTTATTAGGAACCCCTGCGTCGGACCCAGTCACTTTATTTAGGAACCCCTGCGTCAGACCCAGTCACTTTATTAGGAACCCCTGCGTCGGACCCAGTCACTTTATTTAGGAACCCCTGTGTCGGGCCCAGTCACTTTATTAGGAACCCCTGCGTCGGACCCAGTCACTTTATTTAGGAACCCCTGCGTCAGACCCAGTCACTTTATTAGGAACCCCTGTGTCAGACCCAGTCACGTTATTAGGAACCCCTGTCTGACCTAGTCTGTTTATTAGGAACCCCTGTATCGGACCCAGTCACGTTATTAGGAACCCCTGTGTCTGACCTAGTCTGTTTTTTAGGAACCCCTGTGTTTGACCCAGGTGGTTTATTAGAAAACCCCGTGTCAGACCCAGGTGGTTTATTAGGAACCCCTGTGTCAGACCCAGTCACGTTATTAGGAACCCCTGTCTGACCTAGTCTGTTTATTAGGAACCCCTGTGTCGGACCCAGTCACTTTATTAGGAACCCCTGTGTCAGACCCAGTCACGTTATTAGGAACCCCTGTCTGACCTAGTCTGTTTATTAGGAACCCCTGTATCGGACCCAGTCACGTTATTAGGAACCCCTGTGTCTGACCTAGTCTGTTTTTTAGGAACCCCTGTGTCTGACCTAGTCTGTTTATTAGGGACACCTGTGTCGGACCCAGGCAGTTTATTAGGAACCCCTGTGTCAGACCCAGTCACAGTGTCTGTGGTAGTATTTGGTAGAGCAGAGTACTGCAGTACTGATTGTGGTAGTATTTGCTAGAGCAGAGTACTGCAGTATTTGGTGGAGCAGAGTACTGCAGTATTGACTGTGGTAGTATTTGGTAGAGCAGTCACTTTATTAGGAACCCCTGTGTTGGACCCAATCAGTGTCATCAAACAGTCCTGCAGTAAATCCTCCTCCATGATGGTGATAATGTTCAGTTTGTGTGGACTGGACTCTGCTACAGGACAGATGCTTCTGATAACTTGTCCATCTAGTCTGATTGAAAAAAGGTTGTTAACAAAATAAAACACTTATAAATCTGAGCCCTAATCTCTAAACAGTTTAATATAAATAGGCAGTCCATGGGACAAGAAAACACATAATAACATAAAAAGTGTTGAAAACTTGACTTGTCATATTTTCTCTTTAGTACAAAGCGACTACAGAGATAAAAGTGGGAGTTTTCATTGATTCACTGATTAGTGTTTCTGCAGGAAGTCAATGGGCTCAGTCTTTGCTAAAGAGAAAGGACATAGACCATGAACCAAATGCGGTCCCATGAACCAAATGCGGTCCCATGAACCAAATGTGGTCCCATGAACCAAATGTGGTCCCATGAACCAAATGTGGTCCCAAGAACCAAATGTGGTCCCATGCTGTGTGTGAGTTAATGAAAGGAGAATATTCAGTGCTTGTACCAGGGTGTGGACACAACAATGTTTGTGTGTTGTATGTTGGAGCAGCCCCCCCCCCCTCACCGCTGTGAATTCCTATCCTCAGCTTCAGCTGTTGTTCTGGGCGGTGGCGGATCCTGAAGGTGCGGACGGCGGCCAGCAGGGCGAGCGCCATGCGGGCGATCTCTCTGCCGTGCAGGTTCCCGTTCCGCACCGGCAGCCCTGACACCACCATGTAGGCGTCGCCGATGGTCTCCACCTGAGGGCGCCACAGGACCACAAGTACCACGTTAGAGTGCGAGAAGAGCTCTGGTGCTGTGACAGGATCTGTCCCACCTGAAACTCAGGTTTAAAGGCCCCCCCAGGTCTTTATCCATGAACACTCAGACTCGGAGACCAGAAACAGACAAAAAACTACAACTATATACACGCAAAACTAGAAAAGGATGCAGACTGACTGCAAAACGATACAGAAATGCATACACAGACTCAAAACAACTACAAGTCACAAAAATACTACAACAGACATCCAAAAATACTACACACAAATACAGAACCACCACAGAGATCACAAAAAATACTGCAAATGGCCGCTGTTTGTAGTTTGACATTGTTTTGTGTGTCTTTCAGTCTGGGGCTCTTCCTCCACTGTAGGAAGCTGGTGGTCAGTTACCTGTCTGTGCCCACGCACCATCCATCCATGCAGGGGAACCTGCTGGATTATTCTAGTAGGAAAATAAAGGAGTTTGTCACCTTGTAAACATCAAAGTTGTCGATGATGGCGTCAAAGCAGGTGTAGAGGTCATTCAGCAGGGTCACCACCTGCAGGGTCAGAGCAACAGCCACAGTCGTCCGGACTTATCGATGCGGTTTGACTTTCATTTGACACTTTGGGAAAATTCTGGGTGACTCCACTCACCTCCATCGGAGTACTCTCTGCAGATATCGCTGTGAAACCCACTATGTCACTGAAGTAGATGGTGACAGAGTCGAAGGCTTCAGCCTGGACCGTCTCACCACGTTTCAGCTGCTCTGCTACTGAACTGAGAGCAGGGGGAGAGAGAGAGCACAGTACCAGGGCTGTCAGAGGAAGTGTACTGTGTACTGTATGCAGTACTGACTGTGGTAGTATTTGGTACAGCAGAGTACTGCAGTACTGATTGAGGTAGTATTTGGCAGAGCAGAGTACTGCAGTACTGACTGTGGTAGTATTTGGTAGAGCAGAGTACTGAAGTACTGATTGAGGTAGTATTTGGCAGAGCAGAGTACTGCAGTACTGACTGTGGTAGTATTTGGTACAGCAGAGTACTGCAGTACTGACCATGGCAGTATCTGGTACAGCAGAGTACTGCAGTACTGACCATGGCAGTATCTGGTACAGCAGAGTACTGCAGTACTGACTGTGGTAGTATTTGGTACAGCAGAGTACTGCAGTACTGATTGTGGTAGTATTTGGTAGAGCAGAGTACTGCAGTACTGACTGTGGTAGTGTCTGGTACAGCAAAGTACTGCAGTACTGACCATGGCAGTATCTGGTACAACAGGGTACTACAGTACTGACTGTGGTAGTATTTGGTAGAGCAGAGTACTGCAGTACTGACTGTGGTAGTGTCTGGTACAGCAAAGTACTGCAGTACTGACCATGGCAGTATCTGGTACAACAGAGTACTACAGTACTGACTGTGGTAGTATTTGGTAGAGCAGAGTACTGCAGTACTGACTGTGGTAGTATTTGGTAGAGCAGAGTACTGCAGTACTGACTGTGGTAGTATCTGGTACAACAGAGTACTACAGTACTGACTGTGGTAGTATTTGGTAGAGCAGAGCCTCGGCCTTGCGTTTCTCTTCGTGATACGCTTGTGTTCTCTCCTCCACCAGCTCCTCCAGGTTGTTGGCGTACTGCTCCATCCGGGACAGCAGGTTGTCCAGGATGTTGGTCCTCGACTCCCTGCACACACGCACACACACACGTCATGAATGTGCCACTGAGGTTCAAATTCAATTCAAATGAAGTGGTTTCAAGGTTCTGATGAGACCATCCGGGACTCTGAGAGAACCGTCCTGGACTCTGAGAGAACCTTCCTCTCTCTGCTGGATCTTACTTGTTCTGTTTGCGCAGCAGCAGCCGGATGTGGTTGAACTCCGGCCTCTCCGTTGGTTCCTCAGCCCAGCAGCGCTGCATCAGCTGACCCAGCTCAGGACTGTGACTCTCCAGGTCCATGGTTGGCCTCAGGCAGGGCCACTCGCCCAGGACCACCCGATCCACAATCTCTGCAGAGAGAGCGGAGGGTCAGTTACTGCAGAAACACTTCAGTTTTACCTGGTCACCCTGAGGACAGCAGCCTTGCTGACCAGTATCTTCTGGGTGTTCAATTCAAAGTACCAGACTCTGAACTTCCTGCTGAGACAGTCTGCACATCAAAGCTTCATTTTCACTCATTGAATCACTTTTTATGGAGAAGAAACGACTTCGATAATTGATGAGTCTGTGAACCAGCTGTTCTGACCCGGTGCCAACAACAGACTTGGACCTTTTCCGTCTGGGCCGTTCAACCAGAAAATCTGTGTCGTCTTTCAGAAAGCACCAAAAAACAAAAGCATAGACCACAATTATTTTTTTATCTTTTCATGTTGTGTTTTTGTTCCTTCTTATTTTTACAGCACATTGTATCTTCGGTTCTGTAAAAATACAATTTCTGATTATTATTTATTATCCGTGAAGTCGATAAATCATCAAAAAGACATTTTACTTCACGGTGTCGTCCTGTTTGCAGGACGTACTGCAACATATGACTTTTTGTTTTGTTTGGACTTGAAAGAACTTGGAATCAAAAGCACCACAGAGTCCATCCAGTCGAGTCCAGGGGTGGTTTCCTCTGCCTCCACTGCAGAGATTTTCAGGAACAGACTAGTGAAATTCCTGGAAACACACTGCATGTGGAACTCTGCTCTTCCCTCAGCACGTCAGTGATTTCTAGGTTCTGCTCTATTACTGGAATCTGGTTTGAATAAATGAGGCCGGGACAGATGCAGCTGTTCTACACTTCAGCGTCGGAGGTTCGCGTTCTGGAAAGCGTGTTTGGAAAGGCAGCGATGTGAGTGTGGTCCAGCTGGAAACAGCAACTGTCCCATTTTTCTCTCTGCACGCTCTCAGTCCTACGTCACATCCAGACCCACAAACATTATTCACCAATAAAAAACAGACATGAGGTCAAGTTTGAAAATATCATTCCCAGCTCAGCTCTGAGCCAAAGTCTGATCCTCTAGTCTGTTGCTTATTTCTGTTGTTCCATCAGGATATTTCAGACACTTCCTGTTTCTAGTATTTTTCTGCTGTGACTGTGTCATTAACAATATTCTGCTGTCCAACCATTAACAAACGTGTGTTTTGATAAGACTGGACGCCATGGTTCCATGGTTCCATGGTTCCATGGTAGAGCAGCATCTTCAGAGTAAAGTCTGACTTGTGACAGAAAAACTCCAAAAAAAAGTTTCCTTCATCTCTGTCGCCCAGAGACACTGTCCTTCCAACAGTCGGAGCCAGTTTCTGCAGAAATCAACTCTTTCCAGTTCTGCATCTAATTTCTCAAATCTCTGGTTTATTCCTGGAGAGATAGAAGAACCAGCAGAACCAAAGCTCCACGTTTCTAGGTTTGTTCCTGTTCTACACTCAATTCCTCTGTCATAAAGATATTTACTCATTGCTGTTACTATTGAACTGCACTTTAGTCACTAAAGCTGGTCTGAGCTTCCACAGCAGCAGTAAAATGTTATTGAAAAACAACTACCTTTGGGGCTGAGGGGGTCTCCCTCCAGGTAAAAGGCTCCTCGTCGTAGCGCCACCTCCTGCAGGATGATGCCGAAGCTGTAGACATCTCCTTTCTGTGTTCCCTGCGGAGGAGGAGCCTCCATCCTGAGCAGCTCGGGAGCCATCCACAGCCGCTCTGTGTGAGTCAGAGCACATGACGGTTTCTAGGACTCTTGCTTCTTTACAGCATCTTCATGTATGTTCTGATTCATTCTGGTGCCTTTATCTTTTAGAACATTTGATTTTTTATTTTGCCCACGTTCTATGATGAACAGGGCTGTACCTGCCAGTACTACAACTGTCTAGTACTGGAAGTTGATTTTGGTACCTGCAAAAGAGGTGAATGTGTGACGCTGTGACTCACGGGCGTAGTAGGCGTGAGCGTCCTTCCCCAAGTCGCTGTCCGATCGAAAGCTGGACAAACCGTAGTCTGTGATCTTCAGGACGAAGCGGTTGTCGACGACACAGTTGGACGACTTGAGTTTTCCGTGAGAGAAGATGACGCTGTTGTGCAGGAACAACATGCCCTGGAGACAGAGAGCAGAATGCAAGTACAGCTGGAGGTGCTGGCAGAACATGTACGGAACATGTGCAGACAGCCAGAGTCCGAGAACAGGTAACGCTTGAAGAAACGTACCTTAACGATGTCATTGATGAGGGAATACTTGAACATCCAGTCCAGGGTGATGCTGTCGTTCTCCAAAATGTCCTGAACACACAGAGTATAGTGTGTAAACAGGCAGCGCTGGACACACACACACACACAGACACACACACACACACACACACACACACAGACACACGCACAGACACAGGTACATCCACCTGCAGGCTTCCTCGAGGGCAGTACTCTGTGATGATGCAGATGTTGGGAGGATCGATGCAGGCCCCGATGAATCTGGTCAGATGTTCGTTCTGAACGTCACGCATCTGCACAAACAAACAAACAAAGATTTGTTTGGCTCCACGTCTCCGCCAGAGGCCCCAGGGTTTGGACACAGCAGCTGCTGGGGGTGGAGCCTAAGGCTTTAATAAGGGTTGGTCGTGCACGTCTGCTGAAAGGTTGTCACAGCTTCTGTTTCCACTGCTCAAAGGATCCTGGTGGATCCTCCAGATAAACACAAGCTACAGTATCAAGTGTGTGACACTCACATGTTTCAGCTCGAACAGCACCTTCCTGTTCAGCTCGATGCGTTTCCTGTTGCTGTATTTGATGGCCACGATGTTTCCCTGGAAGAACAGAGAGAAGTCACGGAGCTTTGACACACTTCACCACAAACCTGTAACTAAACCTGATCCAAACCACGATCCTGATCTGAATCAAATATCTGCTGCTGGAAAACTCTCATCTCAACCCAAACCCGAATAAAAATCCTCAGATCATCACGTCTGAGGAACAGGAACCAGTGAGTGTTTGACTCAGCGTACCAAAATATTTGCTGACTGTTTCTACTGATCTGTGATGGACTGGGGACCTGTCCAGGGTGGACCCCTGCCTTTCACCCAAAGAGAGCTGGGATAGTCCCAGCAGATCCCTGGGACCCTGGTTAGGCCTAAGGGGGTACAGATGACAGATGGATCTACTGATCAGCTAATCAATGGCCTGACTCTAAGTGCAGGATGATAAACATTCGTCTTCTGATATTTCAGCCACACAGAGTAACTGAAACTAAAATCATTTTCCTCACCAGCTAACTTCCTGGATGGGTTGGGTGTTGTTTACAACAACACGGCTGTTTCCTTATGTGGCATCATAAACCAGTTAATGTGACTAATAGAAGGTTTTCTGGATTATTCCACAGTGATGCTGCTCTTTACCTGTAGTTGCCTTTTCACATACTTTTCTGTATAAATGTCTGTCACCAGACTGAGGGGAAAACCTTGGGCCATGACTAAACAGGGTGTTGGAAACTGTTTAGCTTTTCCTGGCTTTTCTTACCCAAGGAGCCACTTTGAGCCCCTTCCTGCAGTTAAGGGGTCATTTCCTTCACTGAAGCCTAATGCAGCCTGAAGTGAAATGTTGCGTGCAAAAGGTTTGATGCAGCAAAATCTCAAAAATGTAAAGTGCATCATTTCCTGTGCTGCAGGAAGAGCTTTTAGTCCATGTGAGTGTGCAGGGTAAAATGGGGCTGGACGTAGGAGCAGGAGGAGACAGAGAAGAAGACCACACAGACCTTGTAGTATCCGGTCTTTGCAAAAACCTGCAGGTTTCCATCTCTGGTCATTAGGGAGCCGCAGTTCGAGCCTCTCTGGAGACACAGGACCAGAACAGGTTAACACAGTCTGTCACGTTACAGCCAACTAAACTGAACAAGGCTCATGAGTGTGTGTGTGTGTATGTGTGAGTGTGTGAGTGTGTGTGTGTGTGTGTGTGTGTGCGTGCGTGTGTGTGAGTGTGTGTGTGCGTGTGAGTGTGTGTGTGTGTGTGTGTGAGTGTGTGTGTGTGTGTGTGCGTGCTGACCAGTGACAGTGTGATCCTGCTCCCGCTCCGCAGCACCTTGTCCAGGTTGCTCATCTGGATATCCTCCCAGGAAATCCTCCAGAGCTGAGCCACCAGCTCCTTCTCCAGCTTCATCCTCCTGTAGAGGAAACTGAGCGTCGCTTTGGGCACAAGTGCAGTTTATGTCTGTTTCCCTAAACTAAGAACATTTATGCGGTTTACACCCATAAATACAGTATTTTCTGTTCACTTCAATGGAAACATTTTTTTTGAGTCACTCCTGTAAATCCTCTTCACAGTGTCATGGATGTGTAGGTTTATGTCGCCTGGAGCTGCTTTTCTCCTTCCTCACCTGTAGATGAACACAGTGACGGTGAGAGTCATGGTGAAGATGAAGAAGACCATGATGGAGACCATCTGGTGGATGGTGAAGGTCTCTGACAGGGAGAAACAATTTTATTAGTTTCCCATCGATAGCGAATGAACAGCAGCTCTTGCTGATGTCAGCACACTGGGCCTCATGCAGGAACGGGAACATCTACCTGCAGCTGGCGTACAAAGCTCTTTCTGCAGCAACCCGTCAAACGTGCTGCTGAAGAGCGAATGTTCGGTTCCTGCACGAGGCCCAGCGTGTGCACCTGCAAAGTAACTTGTGCGGGCCACTGACTTGCGAGGCAGATGGGGTTGTCGTTCTTGAAGCCACAGACGGGAACATCAGGAGGACAGACTCCACCGAGCCAGTGCAGGGCTGTTCCTGGTACAGCTGTCAGCTGCTCCTCCAAGCTGTTGTAAACCATGACCACCTGCAACCCGACAACAAACCGCGGTGAATGGCTCTGATGGACTGTGCCGGGTCTATCACATTAAATCTGGGTTATTTATTCTTTGCTCTAACTGCACATAACATGTAACATGTTCCTAATTCACAGGGGGTGTTTTCCATTAGCACTTTCATTTCCTACAACTAGAACTTCATTTTGTATGAATCTGAATTTCTCCTGTGATAAGTATAAAAACTGTGTATTTATGGGGACACACTAACCCTAACCCCAACACGGCAGCACAAAGAATCCAACACCCTCCTGCCTGTGACTTGTCCGTGCATCAGATCACAGGGTCTTAGGTTAAAACCTAAAGTTAAGAACTTCCAGTAAATAAGACGTAGCTATTATCCCATCAGCCGGCTGCAGAAACATCAGGAGGAAACAACCTGAAGTGTGTGTGGGTGAATCAGACCTCACCTTCACGTTCATGGTTCAGGTTGCTCCTTTTCATGGTTTTAACCGCTGACCGAAACCTGTTTCACAGCAGATATTCTGCAGGTCCAGGTCAGTGCACGGTAATAATTACAGAAACACCATTATGACCAAAAACCTCAGGTCTTGTTTCCAGAGCAAATAAAAAACACCTGTGCATACTTGAACCGGCACAGCAGACATCAGCTGCACAACAAAAGAAAAGAAACAAACTAACAGCAGCTTGGAGGTGAAACCTGCAGACTGTTCCTGCTGGGAACAATAAACACTAATGGAACAAGGCTGTGAGCGCACGGACGGACAGCAGGTGCACGTCTGACTGACACACTCTATGAAATCCTTCCAGGCTCAATCTTACCTGGAGAAGCCACAGTCAGAAACATCTGCAGGTGCATTTGATCCGTCAGTGTCTCAGAGCTCTGTACTCCAACAATGGAGGTCTACAGAACAGACCCATAAGGTGAACCAGGTTCTGGATTCACACACATTACACTGAGGACACCACATTCATTGGTGCTGTCAGTCTCTGGATCTGGACTCATTGACACTCAAACTGAATCAGCAGCTGCTTCTGCATATGTGTGTGTGTTGACCTGGTAGGTGCTGGTGTTGGTGTCCATCATATCCCACAGAGCGAAGTCCATCTCTCTGTCTCCATTCTCATCCAGGTGGACCAGTCCTGTTACACCTGAGGGACATGAGAGGAGATGATGGTTGAATTCACACTAACCCTGACCCTCAGCCGGACCACCTGATGTGCTCTGGTCTCTGATACAGTATTTTGGCTCTGCAGGGCAGAATGCTGGGTAACATCCTCTCTCTCCGACGGTACCAGGACTGTTTCTCACTTCAGCCACAGCAGCTGCACATTTCAAACGAGTTATTTCTTTTGTTTGTAAACAAACACATATATTCATCTTTGTCATCAGATTATACTCACTGACACTTGGTCAGCTCACCCTCAGAAAATGTGCTTTAATACCTGATAATGCTTATTTGTGCTGAATGGCAGAGACAGCAGCAATTTGATGGTTTTCATATTCAACAGAAAACTGGCTGATCCTGTGTGTTGCTGCATGTAAATGAAGCTGAACTGAAGCTGAACAGGAGCTGAACTGAAGCTGAACTGAAGCTGATCAGGAGCTGAACAGAAGCTGAACTGAAGCTGAACAGGAGT
Source organism: Mastacembelus armatus (assembly GCF_900324485.2). Lineage (NCBI taxonomy): Eukaryota > Metazoa > Chordata > Actinopteri > Synbranchiformes > Mastacembelidae > Mastacembelus > Mastacembelus armatus. The sequence goes on from NC_046648.1 coordinate 25,254,373, forward strand.
GAACTGAAGCTGAACTGAAGCTGAACTGAAGCTGAACAGGAGCTGAACAGAAGCTGAACTGAAGCTGAACAGGAGCTGAACAGGAGCTGAACTGGAGCTGAACAGATGCTGAACTGAAGCTGAACTGGAGCTGAACAGGAGCTGAACTGGAGCTGAACAGGAGCTGAACTGAAGCTGAACTGGAGCTGAACAGGAGCTGAACTGAAGCTGAACTGGAGCTGAACTGAAGCTGAACTGGAGCTGAACTGAAGCTGAAAAGATGCTGAACTGAAGCTGAACTGGAGCTGAACAGGAGCTGAACTGGAGCTGAACAGGAGCTGAACTGAAGCTGAACTGGAGCTGAACAGGAGCTGAACTGAAGCTGAACAGGAGCTGAACTGAAGCTGAACTGGAGCTGAACTGGAGCTGAACAGGAGCTGAACTGGAGCTGAACAGGAGCTGAACTGGAGCTGAACTGGAGCTGAACTGAAGCTGAACAGGAGCTGAACAGGAGCTGAACAGGAGCTGAACTGAAGCTGAACAGAAGCTGAACAGGAGCTGAACAGGAGCTGAACTGAAGCTGAACAGGAGCTGAACAGGAGCTGAACAGGAGCTGAACAGGAGCTGAACTGAAGCTGAACAGGAGCTGAACTGGAGCTGAACTGGAGCTGAACTGGAGCTGAACTGGAGCTGAACAGGAGCTGAACAGGAGCTGAACAGGAGCTGAACTGAAGCTGAACAGAAGCTGAACAGGAGCTGAACAGAAGCTGAACTGAAGCTGAACAGGAGCTGAACTGAAGCTGAACTGAAGCTGAACAGGAGCTGAACAGGAGCTGAACTGAAGATGAACTGAAGCTGAACTGAAGCTGAACCTGAACAGGAGCTGAACAGGAGCTGAACAGGAGCTGAACAGAAGCTGAACAGGAGCTGAACAGGAGCTGAACTGAAGCTGAACTGAAGCTGAACAGGAGCTGAACTGAAGCTGAACAGGAGCTGAACTGAAGCTGAACTGAAGCTGAACTGAAGCTGAACTGAAGCTGAACAGGAGCTGAACTGAAGCTGAACAGGAGCTGAACAGGAGCTGAACTGAAGCTGAACAGGAGCTGAACAGGAGCTGAACAGGAGCTGAACTGAAGCTGAACAGGAGCTGAACTGAAGCTGAACTGGAGCTGAACTGGAGCTGAACTGGAGCTGAACAGGAGCTGAACAGGAGCTGAACTGAAGCTGAACAGGAGCTGAACAGGAGCTGAACAGGAGCTGAACTGAAGCTGAACAGAAGCTGAACAGGAGCTGAACAGAAGCTGAACTGAAGCTGAACAGGAGCTGAACTGAAGCTGAACTGAAGCTGAAGCTGAACAGGAGCTGAACAGGAGCTGAACTGAAGATGAACTGAAGCTGAACTGAAGCTGAACAGGAGCTGAACAGAAGCTGAACTGAAGCTGAACAGGAGCTGAACTGAAGCTGAACTGAAGCTGAAATGAAGCTGAAGCTGAACAGGAGCTGAACAGGAGCTGAACAGAAGCTGAACTGAAGCTGAACAGGGGCTGAACAGGAGCTGAACTGAAGCTGAACAGGAGCTGAACAGAAGCTGAACTGAAGCTGAACAGGAGCTGAACAGAAGCTGAACTGAAGCTGAACTGAAGCTGAACAGGAGCTGAACTGAAGCTGAAGCTGAACAGGAGCTGAACAGGAGCTGAACTGAAGATGAACTGAAGCTGAACTGAAGCTGAACCTGAACAGGAGCTGAACAGGAGCTGAACAGGAGCTGAACAGAAGCTGAACAGGAGCTGAACAGGAGCTGAACTGAAGCTGAACTGAAGCTGAACAGGAGCTGAACAGGAGCTGAACTGAAGCTGAACAGGAGCTGAACAGGAGCTGAACTGAAGCTGAACAGGAGCTGAACAGGAGCTGAACTGAAGCTGAACAGGAGCTGAACAGAAGCTGAACTGAAGCTGAACTGAAGCTGAACAGGAGCTGAACAGAAGCTGAACAGAAGCTGAACTGAAGCTGAACAGGAGTGAACTGAAGCTGAACTGAAGCTGAACTGAAGCTGAACAGGAGCTGAACAGAAGCTGAACTGAAGCTGAACAGGGGCTGAACAGGAGCTGAACTGAAGCTGAACAGGAGCTGAGAACAGGAGCTGAACTGAAGCTGAACAGGAGCTGAAATGAAGCTGAACAGGAGCTGAACTGAAGCTGAACAGGAGCTGAACTGAAGCTGAACAGGAGCTGAACAGAAGCTGAACTGAAGCTGAACTGAAGCTGAACTGAAGCTGAACAGGAGCTGAACAGGAGCTGAACTGAAGCTGAACAAGAGCTGAACAGGAGCTGAACAGGAGCTGAACTGAAGCTGAACAGGAGCTGAACAGGAGCTGAACTGAAGCTAAACTGAAGCTGAACAGGAGCTGAACAGAAGCTGAACTGAAGCTGAACAGGGGCTGAACAGGAGCTGAACTGAAGCTGAACAGGAGCTGAACAGGAGCTGAACTGAAGCTGAACAGGAGCTGAACTGAAGCTGAACAGGAGCTGAACTGAAGCTGAACAGGAGCTGAACAGAAGCTGAACTGAAGGTGAACTGAAGCTGAACTGAAGCTGAACAGGAGCTGAACAGGAGCTGAACTGAAGCTGAACAGGAGCTGAACAGGAGCTGAACAGGAGCTGAACAGGAGCTGAACTGAAGCTGAACAGGAGCTGAACAGGAGCTGAACTGAAGCTAAACTGAAGCTGAACAGGAGCTGAACTGAAGCTGAACAGGAGCTGAACAGGAGCTGAACTGAAGCTGAACAGGAGCTGAACAGGAGCTGAACAGAAGCTGAACAGGAGCTGAACTGAAGCTGAACAGGAGCTGAACAGAAGCTGAACTGAAGCTGAACTGAAGCTGAACAGGAGCTGAACTGAAGCTGAACAGGAGCTGAACTGAAGCTGAACAGGAGCTGAACTGAAGCTGAACAGGAGCTGAACAGAAGCTGAACTGAAGCTGAACTGAAGCTGAACTGAAGCTGAACAGGAGCTGAACAGGAGCTGAACTGAAGCTGAACAGGAGCTGAACAGGAGCTGAACAGGAGCTGAACAGGAGCTGAACTGAAGCTGAACAGGAGCTGAACAGGAGCTGAACTGAAGCTAAACTGAAGCTGAACAGGAGCTGAACTGAAGCTGAACAGGAGCTGAACAGGAGCTGAACTGAAGCTGAACAGGAGCTGAACAGGAGCTGAACAGAAGCTGAACAGGAGCTGAACTGAAGCTGAACAGGAGCTGAACAGAAGCTGAACTGAAGCTGAACTGAAGCTGAACAGGAGCTGAACAGAAGCTGAACAGAAGCTGAACAGGAGTGAACTGAAGCTGAACTGAAGCTGAACTGAAGCTGAACAGGAGCTGAACAGAAGCTGAACTGAAGCTGAACAGGGGCTGAACAGGAGCTGAACTGAAGCTGAACAGGAGCTGAACAGGAGCTGAACTGAAGCTGAACAGGAGCTGAACTGAAGCTGAACAGGAGCTGAACTGAAGCTGAACAGGAGCTGAACAGAAGCTGAACTGAAGCTGAACTGAAGCTGAACTGAAACTGAACTGAAGCTGAACAGGAGCTGAACAGGAGCTGAACTGAAGCTGAACAGGAGCTGAACAGGAGCTGAACAGGAGCTAAACTGAAGCTGAACAGGAGCTGAACTGAAGCTAAACTGAAGCTGAACAGGAGCTGAACTGAAGCTGAACAGGAGCTGAACAGGAGCTGAACTGAAGCTGAACAGGAGCTGAACAGGAGCTGAACTGAAGCTGAACAGGAGCTGAACAGGAGCTGAACTGAAGCTGAACAGGAGCTGAACAGGAGCTGAACTGAAGCTGAACTGAAGCTGAACTGAAGCTGAACAGAAGCTGAACTGAAGCTGAACTGAAGCTGAACAGGAGCTGAACAGGAGCTGAACTGAAGCTGAACAGGAGCTGAACTGAAGCTGAACTGGAGCTGAACTGGAGCTGAACTGAAGCTGAACTGAAGCTGAACTGAAGCTGAAGCTGAACAGGAGCTGAACTGAAGATGAACTGAAGCTGAACTGAAGCTGAAGCTGAACAGGAGCTGAACAGGAGCTGAACAGGAGCTGAACTGAAGCTGAACAGGAGCTGAACAGAAGCTGAACTGAAGCTGAACTGAAGCTGAACAGGAGCTGAACAGGAGCTGAACTGAAGCTGAACTGGAGCTGAACTGGAGCTGAACTGGAGCTGAACTGGAGCTGAACAGGAGCTGAACTGGAGCTGAACAGGAGCTGAACAGGAGCTGAACTGAAGCTGAACAGGAGCTGAACAGGAGCTGAACAGGAGCTGAACTGAAGCTGAACAGAAGCTGAACAGGAGCTGAACAGAAGCTGAACTGAAGCTGAACAGGAGCTGAACTGAAGCTGAACTGAAGCTGAAATGAAGCTGAAGCTGAACAGGAGCTGAACAGGAGCTGAACAGGAGCTGAACTGAAGCTGAACAGGAGCTGAACTGAAGCTGAACAGGAGCTGAACAGGAGCTGAACAGGAGCTGAACAGGAGCTGAACAGGAGCTGAACAGGAGCTGAACTGAAGCTGAACTGAAGCTGAACAGGAGCTGAACTGAAGCTGAACAGGAGCTGAACAGGAGCTGAACTGAAGCTGAACAGGAGCTGAACAGGAGCTGAACAGGAGCTGAACTGAAGCTGAACAGGAGCTGAACAGAAGCTGAACTGAAGCTGAACTGAAGCTGAACAGGAGCTGAACAGAAGCTGAACAGAAGCTGAACTGAAGCTGAACAGGAGTGAACTGAAGCTGAACTGAAGCTGAACTGAAGCTGAACTGAAGCTGAACAGGAGCTGAACAGAAGCTGAACTGAACCTGAACAGGGGCTGAACAGGAGCTGAACTGAAGCTGAACAGGAGCTGAACTGAAGCTGAACTGAAGCTGAACAGGAGCTGAACTGAAGCTGAACAGGAGCTGAACTGAAGCTGAACAGGAGCTGAACAGAAGCTGAACTGAAGCTGAACTGAAGCAGAACTGAAGCTGAACTGAAGCTGAACAGGAGCTGAACAGGAGCTGAACTGAAGCTGAACAGGAGCTGAACAGGAGCTGAACAGGAGCTGAACTGAAGCTGAACAGGAGCTGAACTGAAGCTAAACTGAAGCTGAACAGGAGCTGAACTGAAGCTGAACAGGAGCTGAACAGGAGCTGAACTGAAGCTGAACAGGAGCTGAACAGGAGCTGAACAGGAGCTGAACTGAAGCTGAACAGGAGTGAACTGAAGCTGAACTGAAGCTGAACTGAAGCTGAACAGAAGCTGAACTGAAGCTGAACAGGGGCTGAACAGGAGCTGAACTGAAGCTGAACAGGAGCTGAACTGAAGCTGAACTGGAGCTGAACTGGAGCTGAACTGAAGCTGAACTGAAGCTGAACTGAAGCTGAAGCTGAACAGGAGCTGAACAGGAGCTGAACTGAAGATGAACTGAAGCTGAACTGAAGCTGAAGCTGAACAGGAGCTGAACAGGAGCTGAACAGGAGCTGAACTGAAGCTGAACAGGAGCTGAACAGGAGCTGAACTGATGCTGAACTGAAGCTGAACAGGAGCTGAACAGGAGCTGAACTGAAGCTGAACAGGAGCTGAACTGAAGCTGAACAGGAGCTGAATAGAAGCTGAACTGAAGCTGAACTGAAGCTGAACTGAAGCTGAACAGGAGCTGAACAGGAGCTGAACTGAAGCTGAACAGGAGCTGAACAGGAGCTGAACAGGAGCTGAACTGAAGCTGAACAGGAGCTGAACTGAAGCTGAACAGGAGCTGAACTGAAGCTGAACAGGAGCTGAACAGAAGCTGAACTGAAGCTGAACTGAAGCTGAACTGAAGCTGAACAGGAGCTGAACAGGAGCTGAACTGAAGCTGAACAGGAGCTGAACTGAAGCTGAACAGGAGCTGAATAGAAGCTGAACTGAAGCTGAACTGAAGCTGAACTGAAGCTGAACAGGAGCTGAACAGGAGCTGAACTGAAGCTGAACAGGAGCTGAACAGGAGCTGAACAGGAGCTGAACTGAAGCTGAACAGGAGCTGAACAGGAGCTGAACTGAAGCTGAACTGAAGCTGAACAGGAGCTGAACAGGAGCTGAACAGGAGCTGAACTGAAGCTGAACAGGAGCTGAACAGGAGCTGAACAGGAGCTGAACTGAAGCTGAACAGGAGCTGAACAGGAGCTGAACTGAAGCTGAACAGGAGCTGAACTGAAGCTGAACAGGAGCTGAACAGGAGCTGAACTGAAGCTGAACAGGAGCTGAACAGGAGCTGAACTGAAGCTGAACAGGAGCTGAACAGGAGCTGAACTGAAGCTGAACAGGAGCTGAACAGGAGCTGAACTGAAGCTGAACAGGAGTGAACTGAAGCTGAACTGAAGCTGAACTGAAGCTGAACAGAAGCTGAACTGAAGCTGAACAGGGGCTGAACAGGAGCTGAACTGAAGCTGAACAGGAGCTGAACTGAAGCTGAACTGGAGCTGAACTGGAGCTGAACTGAAGCTGAACTGAAGCTGAACTGAAGCTGAAGCTGAACAGGAGCTGAACAGGAGCTGAACTGAAGATGAACTGAAGCTGAACTGAAGCTGAAGCTGAACAGGAGCTGAACAGGAGCTGAACAGGAGCTGAACTGAAGCTGAACAGGAGCTGAACAGAAGCTGAACTGAAGCTGAACTGAAGCTGAACAGGAGCTGAACAGAAGCTGAACTGGAGCTGAACAGGATGCTGAACTGAAGCTGAACTGGAGCTGAACTGGAGCTGAACTGGAGCTGAACTGGAGCTGAACAGGAGCTGAACTGAAGCTGAACAGAAGCTGAACAGGAGCTGAACAGAAGCTGAACTGAAGCTGAACAGGAGCTGAACTGAAGCTGAACTGAAGCTGAACTGAAGCTGAACAGGAGCTGAACTGAAGCTGAACAGGAGCTGAACAGGAGCTGAACAGGAGCTGAACAGGAGCTGAACAGGAGCTGAACTGAAGCTGAACAGGAGCTGAACAGGAGCTGAACTGAAGCTAAACTGAAGCTGAACTGGAGCTGAACTGAAGCTGAACAGGAGCTGAACAGGAGCTGAACTGAAGCTGAACAGGAGCTGAACAGGAGCTGAACAGGAGCTGAACTGAAGCTGAACAGGAGCTGAACAGAAGCTGAACTGAAGCTGAACAGGAGCTGAACAGGAGCTGAACAGAAGCTGAACAGAAGCTGAACTGAAGCTGAACAGGAGTGAACTGAAGCTGAACTGAAGCTGAACTGAAGCTGAACAGGAGCTGAACAGAAGCTGAACTGAAGCTGAACAGGGGCTGAACAGGAGCTGAACTGAAGCTGAACAGGAGCTGAACAGGAGCTGAACTGAAGCTGAACTGAAGCTGAACAGGAGCTGAACTGAAGCTGAACAGGAGCTGAACTGAAGCTGAACAGGAGCTGAACAGAAGCTGAACTGAAGCTGAACTGAAGCTGAACTGAAGCTGAACTGAAGCTGAACAGGAGCTGAACAGGAGCTGAACTGAAGCTGAACAGGAGCTGAACAGGAGCTGAACAGGAGCTGAACTGAAGCTGAACAGGAGCTGAACTGAAGCTAAACTGAAGCTGAACAGGAGCTGAACTGAAGCTGAACAGGAGCTGAACAGGAGCTGAACTGAAGCTGAACAGGAGCTGAACAGGAGCTGAACTGAAGCTGAACAGGAGCTGAACAGGAGCTGAACTGAAGCTGAACAGGAGTGAACTGAAGCTGAACTGAAGCTGAACTGAAGCTGAACAGAAGCTGAACTGAAGCTGAACAGGGGCTGAACAGGAGCTGAACTGAAGCTGAACAGGAGCTGAACTGAAGCTGAACTGGAGCTGAACTGAAGCTGAACAGGAGCTGAACAGAAGCTGAACTGAAGCTGAACAGGATGCTGAACTGAAGCTGAACTGGAGCTGAACTGGAGCTGAACTGGAGCTGAACAGGAGCTGAACAGGAGCTGAACTGAAGCTGAACAGGAGCTGAACAGGAGCTGAACTGAAGCTGAACAGAAGCTGAACAGGAGCTGAACAGAAGCTGAACTGAAGCTGAACAGGAGCTGAACTGAAGCTGAACTGAAGCTGAACTGAAGCTGAAGCTGAACAGGAGCTGAACAGGAGCTGAACTGAAGATGAACTGAAGCTGAACTGAAGCTGAACAGGAGCTGAACAGGAGCTGAACTGAAGATGAACTGAAGCTGAACTGAAGCTGAAGCTGAACAGGAGCTGAACAGGAGCTGAACTGAAGCTGAACAGGAGCTGAACAGGAGCTGAACAGAAGCTGAACAGAAGCTGAACTGAAGCTGAACAGGAGCTGAACAGGAGCTGAACTGAAGCTGAACAGGAGCTGAACAGGAGCTGAACTGAAGCTGAACAGGAGCTGAACAGGAGCTGAACTGAAGCTGAACAGGAGCTGAACAGGAGCTGAACTGAAGCTGAACAGGAGCTGAACAGGAGCTGAACTGAAGCTGAACTGAAGCTGAACAGGAGCTGAACAGGAGCTGAACAGAAGCTGAACTGAAGCTGAACAGGAGTGAACTGAAGCTGAACTGAAGCTGAACTGAAGCTGAACAGGAGCTGAACAGAAGCTGAACTGAAGCTGAACAGGGGCTGAACAGGAGGTGAACTGAAGCTGAACAGGAGCTGAACTGAAGCTGAACAGGAGCTGAACTGAAGCTGAACAGGAGCTGAACTGAAGCTGAACAGGAGCTGAACTGAAGCTGAACTGAAGCTGAACTGAAGCTGAACTGAAGCTGAACAGGAGCTGAACAGGAGCTGAACTGAAGCTGAACAGGAGCTGAACTGAAGCTGAACAGGAGCTGAACAGAAGCTGAACTGAAGCTGAACTGAAGCTGAACTGAAGCTGAACTGAAGCTGAACAGGAGCTGAACAGGAGCTGAACTGAAGCTGAACAGGAGCTGAACAGGAGCTGAACAGGAGCTGAACTGAAGCTGAACAGGAGCTGAACAGGAGCTGAACTGATGCTGAACTGAAGCTGAACAGGAGCTGAACTGAAGCTGAACAGGAGCTGAACAGGAGCTGAACTGAAGCTGAACAGGAGCTGAACAGGAGCTGAACTGAAGCTGAACAGGAGCTGAACAGGAGCTGAACTGAAGCTGAACAGGAGCTGAACAGGAGCTGAACTGAAGCTGAACAGGAGTGAACTGAAGCTGAACTGAAGCTGAACTGAAGCTGAACAGGAGCTGAACAGAAGCTGAACTGAAGCTGAACAGGGGCTGAACAGGAGCTGAACTGAAGCTGAACAGGAGCTGAACTGAAGCTGAACAGGAGCTGAACTGAAGCTGAACAGGAGCTGAACAGGAGCTGAACTGAAGCTGAACTGAAGCTGAACTGAAGCTGAACAGGAGCTGAACTGAAGCTGAACAGGAGCTGAACAGGAGCTGAACTGAAGCTGAACAGGAGCTGAACAGGAGCTGAACTGAAGCTGAACAGGAGCTGAACAGGAGCTGAACTGAAGCTGAACAGGAGCTGAACAGAAGCTGAACTGAAGCTGAACTGAAGCTGAACAGGAGCTGAACTGAAGCTGAACAGAAGCTGAACTGAAGCTGAACAGGAGTGAACTGAAGCTGAACTGAAGCTGAACTGAAGCTGAACTGAAGCTGAACAGGAGCTGAACAGAAGCTGAACTGAAGCTGAACAGGGGCTGAACAGGAGCTGAACTGAAGCTGAACAGGAGCTGAACAGGAGCTGAACTGAAGCTAAACTGAAGCTGAACACGAGCTGAACTGAAGCTGAACAGGAGCTGAACAGGAGCTGAACTGAAGCTGAACAGGAGCTGAACAGAAGCTGAACTGAAGCTGAACTGAAGCTGAACAGGAGCTGAACAGGAGCTGAACAGAAGCTGAACTGAAGCTGAACTGAAGCTGAACAGGAGCTGAACAGGAGCTGAACTGAAGCTGAACAGGAGCTGAACAGGAGCTGAACAGGAGCTGAACAGGAGAGCTACAGACTGAGATAAAGAATCCAGAAAAATAAACAATATTACAGGATGAGCAGCGCGAGAAGCAGGAACGTACTAATACGTAATAGGAAATGAGAGTCATCATCATTTTTCTCCTCCTGTCAGTGACACAGCTGGAAAGTACTGCAGTATATTTACTGCAAACACAGCTGCTGTCAGTTCAGGTACAAGTTATGTTGAAATGAATAAACAAATGAATAAATAAATAAATAAAGGTGGAAGAACCTCAAACAGCACAGAACCTCTACTACTACTTCACCACTGCATGTGATATTATTGGGCTCTAATTATTGATGATATACTTCTAATTTGAAGTACTGTATATACTGCTGGGTAGCTGACGATAACTACCTTATATACTTCTAAGTAGTACTTTATATACTGCTGGGTAGCTGACGTTAACTACCTTATATACTTCTAAGTAGTACTTTATATACTGCTGGGTAGCTGACGTTAACCACCTTATATACTTCTAATTTGAAGTACTTTATATACCGCTGGGTAGCTGGTGTTAACTACCTTATATACTTTTAATTTGAAGTACTTTATATACTGCTGGGTAGCTGACGTTAACTACCTTATATACTTCTAATTTGAAGTACTTTATATACCGCTGGGTAGCTGACGTTAACTACCTTATATACTTTTAATTTGAAGTACTTTATATACTGCTGGGTAGCTGACGTTAACTACCTTATATACTTCTAATTTGAAGTACTTTATATACCGCTGGGTAGCTGGTGTTAACTACCTTATATACTTTTAATTTGAAGTACTTTATATACTGCTGGGTAGCTGACGTTAACTACCTTATATACTTCTAATTTGAAGTACTTTATATACCGCTGGGTAGCTGACGTTAACTACCTTATATACTTTTAATTTGAAGTACTTTATGTACTGCTGGGTAGCTGACGTTAACTACCTTATATACTTCTAATTTGAAGTACTTTATATACCGCTGGGTAGCTGACGTTAACTACCTTATATACTTCTAATTTGAAGTACTTTATATACCGCTGGGTAGCTGGTGTTAACTACCTTATATACTTTTAATTTGAAGTACTTTATATACTGCTGGGTAGCTGACGTTAACTACCTTATATACTTCTAATTTGAAGTACTTTATATACCGCTGGGTAGCTGGTGTTAACTACCTTATATACTTTTAATTTGAAGTACTTTATATACTGCTGGGTAGCTGACGTTAACTACCTTATATACTTCTAATTTGAAGTACTTTATATACCGCTGGGTAGCTGACGTTAACTACCTTATATACTTTTAATTTGAAGTACTTTATGTACTGCTGGGTAGCTGACGTTAACTACCTTATATACTTCTAATTTGAAGTACTTTATATACCGCTGGGTAGCTGACGTTAACTACCTTATATACTTTTAATTTGAAGTACTTTATGTACCGCTGGGTAGCTGACGTTAACTACCTTATATACTTCTAATTTGAAGTACTTTATATACCGCTGGGTAGCTGACGTTAACTACCTTATATACTTCTAATCTGAAGTACTTTATATACCGCTGGGTAGCTGACGTTAACTACCTTATATACTTCTAATTTGAAGTACTTTATATACCGCTGGGTAGCTGACGTTAACTACCTTATATACTTCTAATTTGAAGTACTTTCCACACTGCTGGGTATAAAGTGAGTAAACCCCTTCTGGTCAGACCTGCAGCCCATCACAGAACAGATCATTTCCACCCAGACCTGCTTCCTGACTACGTCCGAGTTTCTGGCTTCCACAGAGAACCGATAGAGCTGCAGCAACTGTGATGAAAATTGGCTTCAGGCTGCGCTGGAGGAACAAACCACAGAGACATATGTTCTGTATCTGCAGAGCAGCTGAACAGCTGTCGGCAGGTGGGTGCAGGTGTAGGACTCAGTTTTAAGGCTGATACAGGTTTGTGCTGAGGGATTTCTCCACCTGTGATCAAACATGAAACACTGGGGCAGCAGGAGGCTTCTCATTCACAGTTTGGACACTGAGAGCACGTGAACCACCAAAGCTTTATTTATTGCTTCATTGAGAAATTATGAGAAATGGTTTGGCAGCAGTTTGAGGAAAAGGAGGATCACAACCAGATCTAATAAAGTCCCGTGTCCTCGCTCGGCACCTGAGCCTGGATCGATTTCACCTGAGGAGCGAGGGGACGTGAGGGTCCCCTGCTGAGGTTTACCGATAGGTGCAGTTTTCTGTCCAGCGGCTTATTGCAGGTGACATCACCTACAGGAACCTTAGCTCAGCCAGAAGACGTTCTGCACTGCAGCACAGATCAGCTGTAACAGCCATCCAACGTGGTGAGAAGTGGCGTCCATTAGTTAATGGGAGGAAGTGGCAGAGCAGAGGAAGCTGTAATCTGATGCCTCGTGGTTTTTACAGTCAGCCCTTGGCCTGTTCTTCATGGATGGTATACACCCCCCCCCCGAGCCTCCCAGTCTTTGTCTCATTCATACACACTCCCTCCTCCTCCCACCTCAAAGCCAGAATCCACCAACAGAGACATAGAGGAAAGGTCCGCATTGGTCTGAGGAACAAGCTCCTGTGAGAAAGCTGCTTCAGAAATATAAGGAGGAAGAAATGTCATCTACCTTATATACTTCTAATTTGAAGTACTTTATATACAAACAACACCTGGACAGTTGTTTCCTTCTGCTCGTCTGTTTAAGGGAAACACAAAACGGGTCCACGTCCACGTTTCTCAGCCTGTTTTGGTCCTAAGGCCAAAAGCTGTTGCCTAGCAACCAGAACCACCAGATTTATGCTGCCTGTGGCTTATAAATTAAAGATTAGAGGAGACAGACAAATCTCATTAAAATGTTTGTGCTCTTGCATCACACACTGTCTCAACAGCAGCATGTGGGAAACGTGAATCCACAGCAGCCTGCAGGAGACACGAAGTGCAGCCAATAACAGACCCTGTGGCCTGTCATCTCCCTCCAGGTGTCCATTTGTGCAGAGGGAAATGGTTCCTTCGCTTGACGTCTGAAGAGGGAGACTGAAAACCACCTGCAGCTCAGGCAGGACTTTAAAAACAGGACACACATGAAGGAATATCAGTCCTGCTCCAGTTATATTATTACACGTGACCACGACTGGCAGACAGTGAACTCTACACGACCCTCACGTTTACAGCTTTATTTGGTAGAACATGTGTCCAAACGTCTGACAGAGACTGGTCAGACTGCTGCTGGTTTTCAGCTGGTGAAATGGTCTTAGTTAGTTTAGTAACTAAGACTGTGCTAACAGATAAAGCACAAAGTCCAGCTGAGGCTGATGGGAGAAATTCTGGCCCTGACCTGCTCATGGTGTTAAACAGGGGAGAAAAGTTCCTCTAAAGTATTACAGACACACACTGTAGTTTGTTCTTTATCTATTGGTTCACAACAAACCAGGTGTGAGGTCTGAAAGTGACGACTCACATAGAGAAGAAAGTCCCAGGACAGTTTTAAAGCAGTCCGAGTTCTGGTTCTGATCAAAGCCCGGCAGGCTCTGGAAAACAGCTTCCACTGAATCATGACGAACGCAGCCAGACGTGAGACTGCTGGTCCTGCAGGAGGAAACCAGTCCTGACGGCAGAGTGACTCCAGCTGATCTCTGCAGTTAGAAAGGAAGCCATGAGATAATGGAGCACACCTGTGGCCGAGCACAGAGACGGTTCCGTGATGAATAATGACAGATCGGGCCGACACAGAGAATCATGTCTGACAGTCTGTCTGTCAGTCTGCCAGTCTCTCTGTCAGTCTGCCAGTCTCTCTGTCTGTCAGTCTGTCAGTCTGCCAGTCTCTCAGTCTGTCAGTCTCTCAGTCTGTCAGTCTGCAGGCTTCGACTTCCCCACGTGGGGAATGATGACATCAGCAAAGCTGTCCAATGAAGCCGTTACCTGTCAGTCCAGGTGACTTCCTGCTTACTCGTCTTTGTAGGTACAAGTCAGCGAGGACAATAGTAATAATAATAAACATATCAGCTTTATAATATGAAATAGTCCGATCTGTCAGACAGACACGGTCTCATCCATCACAGCACTGGGCAGCGTCTGACTGTGATGGACGTCCACAGCAGAGACAGAGCAGTGGGCGGACAGAGATAGGAGAACAGAGGATGGAGGAGAAACAAGGACGAGAGCTGGAGACAGGAGGCTCTGCTTTCACACGATTAGATTTCCAGGCTATTTTTGGAGTCTCCTCCAGCCGCCTTACAGCTTCTGACGGCGAGACGGAAGGTCGGGTCCCTTTCAGTAACGGGAAGAGAGCGAGGCTGAAAAAGTGATGGAGTGGCTGAATGACTGAAAACTGATCGTACCGGTCACACTGACGAGGGTAAAAGTTGATTACAAAGGAAAGTTGACTCACTAATAATTATCAGCCTGATTAAAGTAATTATGTTTCATATAAAAACTCAACTGCAGCTGACCAGCAAAGTGTTTTCCCAGTCACACCAGGATAAAACCGAACTGGGGGTTGAGTCCTGTATGAGGTTCTGGTTTAAGCAGCAGAAACACTTTGGTTCTGGATTGGGAAAGATGGTGGTTTTAGCTGGACTGTGTTAAACCAGGAGATATAAGCTTCCCAGAGAAGGTTTAATAAAACAGCTTTTAATAGTGAATAAGTTTAATAATCAGTGTCCCCGAGTCCCAGACATGTAAATGAACATGTCCTCATTATGGGGACTGAAGACCTGGGATGCATCACGATTCCTCCCAAACATATTTGCTCTTATTAATTAGCTTCATATCCAGTAAATGTGATTCTAGCAGGCAGGGTGACAGGTTGACCCTCTTCCGACTACAGTATCTGTGTCCTGCATGATCACAGCTTATCTTTTCATCATTTTCACACTGGAGCCAGTGATAACCTTCCTGCAGTAACGTTCCCTCACTTATCAGCATGGATGTGTGTTATTTCACTTATTTCCCACACTTTATGAGACTTACAGCAGAGGAGTATTTGGTACAGCAGCAATAAGATCCACCCAGATCACGCCAACAACCTGATCCCTACAGTGTCTCCGACCGTCCCTGAGGAAGCAGCAGCGAGCCAGTGTCTTTTCAGTCTCTGTTGTTTGGAAGCCACAGGTTTCTCCTCTTCTTCTCTTGCTGAAAGGAAATGTTTCCAGCTGTCCTTCAAACAGTTTCCTGCACTACAAGTCCTGGTGATATTACTTGTCCATAGAGTCTCAGTCGACGTTGCTTGGAAACTCATCTATTCTGTATGAGGCTCGAAGCACGTTTGTGTGTGTGTGAGTGTGAGTGTGTGTGTGTGTGTGTGGGGGGATGTTAGATAAAGGTCGGGCCGCTCCATTAGAAACCCAAGAACAGGCAAAAGCACTGGGGGTGGGGGCGTCAGCAGCTAGCAGAAAACATCTGTGCAGGAAAAGCTCAGTGTGGAAGAATCTGCGGCTCTTTCACCTGCAGGTACAACCAGAAACAAGATGCTGCTAAACTGTCAGAGCCTGTTACTTTGAGCCCCGACACACACACGGGAACAAGACGCTGCCACAGCAGCAGCACAGGCTGTGAGATGTGATCTGTCCTCCTGCAGAGACAAATGTAGCTCTAAACATGTTAACGTGTATTAGCCTCACACACTTCTCTTCTCAGAAACTGCTGTTAACGGCTGCATGTCCATCCACCGCAAATGAAACTGATAAATCAGAAAAGATCATGTGTGTGCGGCTGTGTATCACCATAGCAACAACTATTGGTTTACAGCGTCAGACGACCAACTGACCTCCCTACCTGGACTCTATGCACCGCTGGTCTCAGGGAAGACAAAGAGCTTTGAGATGGATCAGGGGGACGACCGAGGTCCCGTCCTGCTGTTAAGCTACTAAATTAAAATTACTTCCACTCTCCTACTACTTGAGCTGGCCCTGCACAGAGTCGTGCACAGAGTCGTGCACAGTGTGGCGGAAGTTGGGGTAAAAGGTGAAAGAACTGAGGGGGAGGAGGAGGGGGAGAGATGGAGGAACAACACACTTTATCATTTTTATCATTCATCCTCCTCCTCTCATCTCCTGCTTTTATTGTGAAAGAACCGGTGTGGAGTCTGGCAGCCTCTCAAAGTGGGACAGTGTATATTTCATGTGATTTGGGTTTTCTGAATCAAACAGCGATGGATGAAGCTTCACTCGGGATCTTCTTTCTTCTCTACAACATCAGGACCGGCTCTGACAGCGGAGGTCAGGGGGCAGGAGCGTAGAAATAACCTGATATGTCTGAGGACCACGTGATGCATGGGACTGCACGGAACATTTTATTGTAACGAGACACAGACCAGCGAGCGGGAGCGAGCGCCAGCAGGCCTGCCAAATAATTCTGCAGCGATGAAAGAGTTTTAAAATCAAAAAATGTAGAAGGTCAAATGTCCCGAGCTTTGTTTTCTGCCAGGCCTTCGCTGAGTCTCAGTGCTGTCAAACCTAAAGAATCACTTGTTAAATGCCGACAAAAGCAGATCTGGACACAAACTAATGCACATTTTTATCAGAAGACAAAGACTAGATCTGATCCTGACGAGGACTCGTGTTCCCCTCAACGAACATTGGATTTGATGTTTGAAGCAGGTCCTGACTACATGCTCACATCTCTTCACTGAACTGTTGTCGTGTGTGATGGAGCTGGCAACCTTCAGGCCGCTGCAGACAAATGAGTCTTGATTTCCTGTTGAGCCGATATCGGAGCAGAACATACTGTACATTCTTGAAAGGTTGCAAAGAAAACTGGCACTGGCCGACAGCGCAGCGTTACAGATAGGAGCTTCGAGATAAAGAGGGAAACGAGCACAATGAGAGCAGCAGAGGCCGAGAAGAGTCGGGCCGGAGTTACGGGAAAGTCAGACACGACCCTGTTCAGGAGACCCGTAAAAACAAATCCCTGCGGCTCCGTGCTGGAACCAGCGTTTGGCTTTGTGGGAAACTGAATTATCAACAACTGTTCAACTTAGAAACTGTTTTTTTAGTGAACGCTTTATTAAAGTCAGACAACCATAACTTAATAGGAACACAGAACATTCCCACAATGCTCTCCAACAATGCATGATGGGAAGGCTGCTGGTCTTATTTTTTAAAACTGAAATTTAATGAAGATGTGTTTGTTCACTCAAAAGATAAAGTCAGAACAAATCATGTTTAGAAATCCTGAACTAGTGTGAAAACTAAAAACTACATATAAAACATACACATGCAGAGGGAAGGGGAGGTGGAGGAGCAGAGGGGAGGGGGAGGTGGAGGAGCAGAGGGGAGGGGGAGGTGGAGGAGCAGAGGGGAGGGGGAGGAGCTGGAGGAGCAGAGGGGAGGGGGAGGTGGAGGAGCAGAGGGGAGGGGGAGGAGCTGGAGGAGCAGAGGGGACGGGGAGGAGCTGGAGGAGCAGAGGGACGGGGAGGTGGAGGAGCAGAGGGGAGGGGGAGGAGCAGAGGGGAGGGGGAGGAGCTGGAGGAGCAGAGGGGAGGGGGAGGAGCTGGAGGAGCAGAGGGGAGGGGGAGGAACAGAGGGGAAGGGGAGGAGCAGAGGGAAGGTGGAGGAGCAGAGGGGAGGGGGAGGAGCTGGAGGAGCAGAGGGGAGGGGGAGGTGGAGGAGCAGAGGGGAGGTGGAGGAGCAGAGGGGAGGGGGAGGAGCTGGAGGAGCGGAGGGGGAGGAACAGAGGGGAGGGGGAGGAGCAGAGGGGAGGGGGAGGAGCTGGATGAACAGAGGGGAGGGGGAGGAGCAGAGGGGAGGTGGAGGAACTGAGGGGAGGGGGAGGAACAGAGGGGAGGGGGAGGAGCTGGAGGAGCAGAGGGGAGGGGGAGGAGCAGAGGGGAGGTGGAGGAACAGAGGGGAGCTGGAGGAGCAGAGGGGAGCTGGAGGAGCAGAGGGGAGGGGGAGGAGCAGAGAGACGGGGTGGTGGTTCTCTGTGAGCCTGTAGTTCAAGTCCCACCTTCACACTCGTCACCTGACTTGCACAAACCCTCACACATGAGAACCAAAGCACTGACCGTGGAAGGTTCGGTTCCACATCCTCCTGGTGACGACTTTGCCCGGAGGCCGACCGCCGGACGGCGTCATGGTCTCGTTGAGAGCGTGAGCGTAGAGCATCAGGCCGTCGTAGAAACCTCCGGCTATGATGTTCATCTGCAGCAGAGAGAAACAACAAAACACTTTCACGTCTCTGACAACTTGACTTTTGAAGTGACAGACCTCAGTGTGGACACGGTCTCTGAAGACGTGTAAACCCACAGAGCATCAGTGGCACCTGGTCCGAACAGCTCGGGTCTAGGTTTAACTAGGTCTGGGTCCCAGCGGGTTTAGCTGCAGTTGAACAGCCGATGTCACTGAACCACGTAACGACCATCTCATGATTACCCATAATCCTTCCTGATAGCCGCTGGTGATTATGGCGTTTAAGTGGAGCACAACACAGAGTCCAAAAACCCCGAAAAGACCTCACAGCATGATCCCAACCACCACCACATGGCCAAAAGTATGTGGACAGTCAGATGATGAGCCTGTATGTGGGCACAGCGTGCACAGATACAGAGGGTCCAATGCTGATCTGGTGATGGTCCAGGTCTCAGTCGCTTCCGGTTCCTCCCAAAGGTGCTGGGCATTGTTGTGGTGAAAGCTGGGGGGGGGTAGTTCACTGCCAACACAATGACCAAACAAACAGGCAGCACTACTTTCAAGGTCAGGAAACACTGAAGTGTTGTTCTGGCTTCATGCCAGAACATTGTTTTCCAGAATAAGGAGCCCTGGGATCCCAGTTGCCCTCATTCAGTCCAAGCATCTTGGAAAAATCTAAGTGTAAATACATCGTGTGAATGTTTCATTGAGGCGCTGGACACAGATCAAAGATGTTCAGGTGCATGAACCATGAACCTCCTGACATGCTCAGACCAGAAAACGGGGGTGGTTCTGATGCACTCTGCACTGAAATGCTGCAGATGTGCCGGTCCACAGCGGATGATATTCTCACACACTTTGGGGAAGATCTTTGTCCTCGGACCCCTGCGGGTCAGACCTGAACTCACGACCTGCGACGAGCCTTTAACTGCAGTAACCGGCTAAACACGACATCATTAATCAGTGAGTAAACAGCGTGAGGGCCCAGTTAATGGTTAAAAATAAAACTGGAAATTACAGAACTGGTTGCCCCCCCACCCCCACCCTGTCTGACTGTATTTAATGAGGGGGCTTCCAAGGAGCTGGCCTCATCAGCCGCAGGCAGAAAAACAGCAGAACACAGAAAAACAAGAGCCGACCACGAGACACTTCAAGTAAACAAACATTCTCAGGCCACACCTGCAGCAGCTCGTGTGTCTGTGCTCATGTTCAGGTTTTAAAAGCAGGAAGAGAAGCAGCATCAGTTGTTTTCAGTTTCCTCTGATGGATCCGGTTTCTCCACAGGGATCAGAGCCATCTCTAATGTCATTAGTGTCCTGTGCTGCTTAGCTGGCTTCACACACACACGCACGCACACACACACACACACACACACACACACACACACACACACTAAGGTGAAGGGCAGACCCATATTCAGCAGCTGACTGTCCACTGATGTGACATCGTGTCTGAGTCCCAATAAACTGCAGACACATATCAGCTTCAGGCTGGTTCTAATCATTGCTGTGGTTCTGCCCTCAGAACACAATCACACTGTGTTTCTGCATTTTAAACAGAACCAAAAAGTTCTAAGATGACCCCGGGTTAAGGCAGCAGCGAGGATTTACCTGACTTACCTGGTGCACTGTGAGAACCTGTTGACTGATGGTACAGCAGGTTTATAGTCCCAGTCCACGTGTAAATATTCCCCACACGTCTCGAAGAACCTCAGGATCCATGTGGTTTTTTTTCCCACCTGTATTCAGTAACACAATGAAACCTCCCCCCTCGTGTGTCTGTGCTGTCTGTGCTGCAGGTGATGGTATCAGCAGCTGTTAGCACCGTGCTGCGCTTGAGATCTGATCTCGGCCTCTTTGTGTGTTTGCTCTGAGTCAGGATAAGATCTGAGACTCTAAACTGGACCGACAGTCCTGACAATATGCTAATTACACATTAGCATATTGTCATTCTTCATCTGCACAGCACTGATACTATCCCATGTTGACACTGTCAATTTCCTCTTTTTATTGAATCAGCCAGGCCGTTCTGTCCAACACTCCAGAACCACAAGAACCTGATTTCCATCTGATTTCATGCTGGACCTCGATGGATTTTCTGACTTTACGTGCTCACAGGACACAGGACATTTATATTTCAGAGCAGAACAGAACAAATCCAGGTCCGGTTTTTATAACGTCTGTGGTTTTTAATGTCGTTGGGCCTTAAAATGCATTGTGGACCCACACACACTCACCAGTGTGTCCTTGATGGTGTAGTTGAACGTGTTCCTGGCATCCGCCTTCAGGTTGGTGACGAACTCGCTGTACTCGGGGTTCTGAGGCTCTCGGTACGTCAGGATCTTCACATTCTGCAAACAGGAAGAGGAGACGTTTAGAAGAACCTGATCAACACAAACTGATCTGCAGCTAAACCTGAATCTGTTTCAAAAGTTTCTGTTCCAAACAGATAAATCACTTTTCTTTTAAATCAATTAATGGGACGAGGTTTTTAGCAACAGTCCCTCAGATTGTGTTTGCTTTGAAACAATAATTAATAACTAATCATTTCTCATTGGCTCCAACATTTACAGCTGTGAGGACAGATGTTCATTTAAACTTTGGCTTCAGGGACGAAATCCAGTGTTTGTTGCTGCCAAATGAGTTTGGGTGAAGGAAATTTACATACAGTACCCTGAAGTACAGAAGTCTGTTTATTAGGAACCCTGTGTCGGACCCAGTCGGTTCATCAGGAACCCCTGTCAGTCTAATCCAACAGTCCTGCAGTGAATCCTCTCCATGAAGGTGACAATGTTCAGTTCGTGCTCTGACTGTTTCACAGCTGTTCATCCACCTGCAGTTTGTGCTGCTGCCGGACTGGACCGTGAGTGTTTCTGGTATTTTGTCCACCACGTTTACATCAGTGAGACTGAGTAACAGGAACCCCTCTCAGTTCAACAGCAGCACCAACACTCGACACAGTCGTGCCTTAATGGCAACACGTAGAGAACAGAACCTGTTCTTCCACAGCTGTGATGTGTGTGAGGGTTTTCTGTCACTGTCCTGGAGCTGCAGACAGGAAAGAGGACTAACCCTGAGCCGAAAGGAAGAAAGAAAGAGGTGGAGAGAGGGAGGTGGGTCAGAGGAACAGCGACTGCGCTGGGGACGACAAACGAGACGAAGGTGAGAGAGGAAAGAGTCCAGAGGGTACTGAGTTCACCTTGATCCCCCTGTGAGATCGTTTGCTGAACAAATTATATGAGCATCAAATTCCACGTCATGACTGTGGTGACAGTTTTTAAACCGTGGCAGGAAAATACACCCAGTGACTGAAAACGGAGAACAATGGTGGGATGTGTCGTTCCCCAAGGTTTTGATAAAACCCAATCAGCGCTGTCTGAGACATTGTGTGTGTGATGGATGAATGATCCTTTGTGTTCCTGCTTTCAGGATGGAGGGAGCAGAGATCTGCTGTACACAATAAGTGACAGCCCACAAACAAAAGGCATCATTTGGATTTTTAACTCCCCCTCACGTCGGCCCCACAGCAGGAGGAAGATGCACTTCCCCCTACTCTCAGTCGAATGAATTAGCAGAACGATCTATAAAAGGTCTTATCTCGCCATTATGGGCTTAGAGTCTCACACCAGCCGAGTGTCTGATTGGGATCTGGCCTCAGTATCACACACACAACCACAATCTGTTGTCTGTGATATGATAATGAGCTGAAGTTCAAGCAGCAGGAGTGAGATTTGAGCAAACAGATCATTTGTGTTCACTCGTACCTGGAAAGCCTCCTTGGCGATGGCATCGTCCTTGTCCCCGCGCGCCCACGGCTGCCGGTGCTTGGAGTTCAGACTGTCCCCGAACACGTCGATGTAGAAGAAGACGTACTGCTCGTGAGAAAGATCTGTCCGACGGAACTGGACCATCAGTTTCCTGAAGACGTCGGGAGAGCAGCAGGTAAAAATCACTGTGGAAAGGAAAGACAGGAAGCTGTTTTCAGTCTGGATCCTCACAAACACCTGGTGTTCAGAGGCCACCAGGAAAATACTGGCTGTGGAAACATGTGATCTGATCCTCTCTGTCGTTGGAATAAGCAGAATATTTCTGCACGTCTGCCCCATGTGATTATTTATTGAGTTACTGGGACGGACAGAAACATGGCGGCATTCTTCTGATATATTTCCTGCAGATTAAACACTTTGCACTTTTTTCTGAACCATGTTTGACCCAGGAGTCGCTGTCCCAGCCCAGAGGCCTGGTCTCTGCTGGAGGAGCTATGACTGTGGAAACACTGATCCATAAATAGTCCTGCACTACACCTGGTCCGTTTGAATGACAGGGCAGAGAAAACCGAAGTGTGCATTGTTCTTTATTTTAACAAGCCCACATTAAAAATGTCAGACAGCACTAATATAATTAATGGAACTGGGATTCACTCAGTGTGTGTTGAGCTGCAGCGACTGACATTTGAATAGAGTCAGAATAAAGTCCACCAGTCCAGTTAACGGGGCTTCTGCTGAGATGGACCTTTTAAAGCACACGGGAGGTCACCGAGCCTCCTACAGCCGGACTGAGAGACGTCAGCGAGCCGCCGGAGCTCTGACTCAGACCTCAGACCTAAAAATACAGATCCAGTCTGCTTTGACTTTTTGTCTCTGCTGCTGAGACGAGGCCTCGCTGTGTTTCTGAATGGATGTTGATACAGAGTGGAAGATCAATAACAGGGCGCTGAGCCTGCCCCGTGCTCTGTACAGAGGGACTCAGACAGCTGGAGGCAAATTAGCTGCTACACTGACCTGTCAGACCTGTGTGTGTTACAGTGTGTGTGTGTGTGTGTGTTACAGTGTGTGTGTGTGTGTGGGAGTGCCTGCTGTTCACTTCTGTAGCTTCTCTCAGAAAATCCATTAAAATCTTGAAGTGATATTTTCTATCAATCCTCGAATGAAAAATCAGTAAGTTGACAAACTGACAGCTCTCATGTCTCCAGCCGTCGTCACCTGCTCTAGAGCTAATGCCTCTTCCTGTTCAGGCCTGGCTCATTTTAAAAGACACGCAGGCTGTGGATACTTTTTCATCGCTGCCTTTTCCTGAAATCCCTGAAAGCACCGTGTGTTTCTTCATGATGCGTTTACTGCCGGCACAGTGGCCACGACACTAAAGCTCTAAAACATCTTTAATCTGAACCTGACGCCTGACTGTGTGTCAGACCACGTGTTCCTGAAGTACCATGACAAATACGTCTTTAGGTGTCTAATCAGCTGTGAGCAGCTGACAGTACCAAATTATCAGAGACTGTACTGACACAGAGCGTCACGTCTGTCTATAAGAAGAAAATACATGACTGAGAAAGAAAAATGTGCCAAGGAAAAACTAACATATAAAACGTAAACCTTTTTGTTTACGACACATTTCCATACGTTTTTTCATAGTTTGCATGTTTTCAGTGTTGAGTCCAAGCTTCTGACTGGCAGCAGGCTCTGTTTCTTCCTCTCAGATCCGCGTCTCGATGTCGGAGCCTCAGGAAGTCTCCAGAGGCCTGATGACATTCCTCCGGTCTGCCGTTCCTGTCCCGCCGCCTCTGTTGTTTCAGGCTTTAATAACTTCTCAGCAGGAAGTGAACAGTGAAACCACGCAGGCCTAAAAGCTTTCTTCCGATTGATGCCGAGCTCTAACCCCCCCCCCCGTCTGCAGAAACTCAACCACTGCACTTTAAATGCTCCTCTGTGAGCGTGGCCGCTAAAAATAGTCCCAGCACCTTCTAACCAAAGAGTCTCAAACCTAATTGACTCAGGAAAGGGTTGGGTCTTTGTGGGACTTCATACAACACACACACACACACACACACACACACACACAGCTGCTCCTTCAGGAGGTTAAAGACCCAAATCACAGTGCAAACACTCCTGCTGCTCTCTGAGCGGATCATCAATTAATCATTTACTTCACGAGTGAACAGGGCACAGGCCTGTGGGAAGGGACCCGACTGACTACAACCACCAGGGACTTGAAAACTGCCAGAGACTGAAAACCACCACAAACCAAAAACCACCATTGCAGGCTCAAAAGCACCACAGAAACTAAAAACCATCACAGAGACTAAAAACCACCAGTGACTAAAATCCACCAGGTTTTGTATTGTCAACCACTGTCACGTTGAGCTTCCAACCAGCCTGTCCAGTTTGGGTCCCTGACAAACGGACTGAGGGCTGCTGACAGGAAGAAGCTGCCTCTCCTCCTGGTTATTAACCGACTGTCACGTGACGACGGAGCTGCTGCTGCGTCAGGCTGACTGTGGGTCAAAGGTCGGAGCGCAGGCACGACCCTGAAACCAGGAAGAGCACAGAAATGCTGCTAAGGGAGGAACCGGGAACACAGAGGAGAGCCGCTGACCTTTGACCCCTGCAGTCTTCCTGAGATTAAAGCTGCCTCTCCACTTTCCCCATACAGGGCAACGGCCCTGAAGATGAAAGGACTTTCTGCTAACAAGCTTCAGAGCAGCACAGGATGGCGGCGGCAGACCACCTGGCACCTGGACGTCACACTCTGGTCATGATGCAGTTTCAAGTGAATGAGTCCTCAGATCTGACGAGATTCTTCTTCTTCTCGTCACCTAAAAATCCAAGAATGAAGCAGCTCTGTCCTTCCTGTGAGGCCCGAAGAAGAAAAGCAACGGATGTGATGAAAAGTAACGATCTTAATCTCGTCTAACAGACTGACACCGCGAAACACCCCAAAGACCAGTCCCAGCTTTGAATCAGGTCGTTACTGCGCTAGTTCCACCATTTCCACAGCAGGCGTGTTGGTGTCCACAGGTCCTTCCCAGACCTGAGCGACACAGGAAGATACACCAGACGATACAATCGACACCAATACGCAGCTGCTGTGGGCCAGCTGTAAGTTTCAAACAGGATCTACTGAGCATCCACGGACAGACCAGGTTGGCTCAGGGCTGGAGAACAGCTGGAAAAGTCTGACAACGAATGAAAATGACTCCTGTGCAGTTTCTCAGCAGAGTCCCAGGGCCTGCAACTGACAAATCAACAGGATACACTCGGCTCGGCTCTCTGCCCTGGTCCACAGGAAAAACGTCCCTTCAGCATCATTAGAGCCACACACACACACACACACACACACCCTCACACACACACACACACACACACACACACACACACACACACACACACACACACACACACACACACACACACACACACACACACACAGCATGATGAACCTGCAGCTGTGAGCTTTTCTCTATAAAAACAATAAGCAGTAACAGCTTTAACAGAAAGTTTCATCTTTCCTGCTTCAGCCTTGTCTTCACTTTGGAGTTAACCCTTTACTCTCGACGTGGCTCTGCTCCAGTTTTACCAGGCTCCGCCGCTCCCTGACACCCCCTCCGCCCTCACGCCACAACATGCACAGGTCGTGCACGGTTCCCACAGGAACTCTGCCAGTCTCATAACATAGACCCTCGGGCCGCCCCGTAGAGCAGGAAGTCAGTGTAAAGGTGGACTCTCCTCTGCGTTAGTGTCACATTCAGTTCTGTTGTTGGTCGATGGGCTGGAGTTCGACATTGTTGTAAGAATATGAGTCAAAGGTATATTTGGAACACATACTAAAATATGAGTAATAGTGCTAATTATTAAATATGATGAGGATTTACTGATGATCTTGATTCCCAGGACACAGTCCTGAGCCCAGACACGGTGAGACAGAAATATAAGACTGACGTCTCTGTGTCCTGCTGTTTTCCAAGCAGAGGGTCAGAAATGAACGTCATGAAAACAGCTTCAGCTAATCAATAAACATGGAGGAGAGCAGCGATCAAAGCTGTGCCGAGAGAGATAAACTGCACCACAACCACCAGACTCAGCCCAGGCAGCAGAAACCTCTGGCTACAGGATCCACATGCAGGGATGTGCGATACACTGGCTTTGTTTTGGGAAGTGTCCAGGATAATCACACAACTGGAGCCATGAAATAAAACTCCACATCACACCACAGTGTCACGCACCATGGCCAAGGGACCGTTGCAGATTTTTGTTGGTTTTCATCAACACTTCAAAGATCAAATGCACCGGAGTTTGGCCAAAAGCCTCTTTTTCATCTGCGTCTCTGGACAGATGTCGCACAGGCGCCGAGTGTTCAGTCCCAGCCTGAGCTTCAACATTAACGTCCCTGTTGGCCTTCGGTCAAAGCAGCAGAAAATATCTCCAAAGGTGCAAATCGTCCCCTCCAACACGCCGTAGCGGCGGCTGCAACAACAGCTTCCTGCATCAGTGGTAGAATTGATTAGCAGAGACAGACAGGAAGGAAAGACCGAGTTCCCGTAGACACTTAATCACTTATTGAGTGACTGAGGCCCCACGTGACCATTTCCTGCAGCACTTTCTAACAGGTTCCTCCTCGTTGTGATGTGCAGTCTTAATACTGTCAAACCACAGGAAGCAGTATCTTCATACGGATGTTTGTCTTTATGCGTCTTGATTATGTGCCTCCATGCATGTCTGACACAGCTAATTGGTCAGTGAAATCTACAGCCCTAATGTTCCTGTGCTGAACGCCGCCCGGGATCCTGCTTCGTAGGCACGTCAGGTTCGCTCTCAGACTCTGGGATTAATTAGATACTAGTGATGCTAGAGAGAGAAGCAAGAAGGCTGTCGGATTCTTCATTAAGTCCGCAGCCTTTCAATTACACTTTCCTTTTTTTCCTCCTCTTCCTCCTCGTCTGGGCCTAATCAGAGCGAGGAGGCGGCTGTGAAGACTCGCTGAGCTGGAACGGCCCATCGCCTCCGTCAGCACCAGCTCAACATCATCATCATCATCATCACACTGTAGCACACACACTAACAGTTTGACCTGCTGCTCCTCGCGCTGCCTGTGAGTTTAAAATGTGACTTTAGTCCATCTGAGCCATGAATGGATGTAAGGCCTGATCTCACTTCCTGCTTTATTCACATTAAATGGAGAAACACAGCAGCAACAACAGGGCTCATGAGTGCTGCTCTTTCCCAGATAATTAAGGTCTAACAGAACAAAGAGTCGATCCAGTCCCTGAGTCCAAAGTCAGTTATTTTGTCCAGCAGGGTCAGCAGCTGATCGCAGGCCGATGGACGACCTGCAAACTGAGACATGAGCTCCTGCACACTTCCAACCGTGCTGCCTGTGGACAGGAAGACGAGAACCTGCTGCTCCACAGAAACACCAAATATAGACACGTTTGCTGTTGAGTTGCTGAGTTTCAATGCATTGGAAGGCGTCAGGGGAGATTCTGTATAATGGTGCAGGCATTCCTTTACTTTATTCAGTCATGCTCTGCACTGCTGTGTGCACTCACATGTAATGACATCTGAGTGAAAGAGTATCATGTGGGCGCTGCACGGGCCTGCATGCAGAGCCGTGAGCTGTGGTTGAAAAGCAGCAGATGAGGTTAAATGCAGGTTGCTCGGTCGTGGCAGCAGCTCGAGGAGTCTGTCACATGTTGTGCATTCAGGCAGCGTTCAGTTGGTTTCTCGCCCGGGCCTGAGGTTTCTCACTGGGGAGGTAATTGGCCGAGACCAAAGCTGCAGGGGACAAAAATGAAGCTGCACGAGCTCTGACACAACAGTGTTTTCATCTGCTTCAGGCTCCTTTCAGAGTCCCAGAGGACTCTCCTGCTGAGAAAGACCGTGACCCACCAGAACAAGAGCTCTGCACCCCCCCAGCTCCCACTCCGGCCTCATTTTACACGTCAACTCTCTGAGCATCGGCCCCGCTCACAGACACGGTGGACACGTTTTAATGCAGAAACTCACTTTCAGTAGGACCTTTACCAAGAGCTTCATGTTCCACTCACTACAGGTATGGAACGATAAACCCAACACTGTCTCTTACATCACGCAGACGACCTGAAATCAACTCAAATTATTCGCCCAAATGTCACCACCAACCCTGGCCTTTTATTAAAGTGGTTGTCATTATAAAAACCTCATGAGAACAGCATCTTATTTTGGCTTCCACAGGACACAGCATGTGCCCCAGACTCACAGCCAGAACGTTTGGTGCTTCTGCAGCTGAGGATGTCAAACCAAAGCAGCAGTGGTGGGAAGTGAGTCACACAGAGCAGCTCCCAGTTTTATTAAAGCTGCATGTATGTACCAACCCCAGTGTTTCTGTTGTATTAATGTGTGAACACACATGTAAACATGAAAGCTGCTAAGCTAAGCTAACCAGTGCAGCGAACTGTTGATTCATGACTTTAATCAATGTGAGCACATCCAGTGATTTCAAATGACTATAAGGAGCCGATGGACATGACGTGTCACGGAGACATGGACCCAGTGAACGGTTGTTCTGATGTGTCCGGTCCAGTTGGACATCAGGGCTCTCAGGAGCCTGGACAAAACTGCCTCTCCGAGCGGCTACAGCTCCGTGTCTCTGAGATTCCACTGAATTAATCTTTAACTGCTGCCATATGGACAGGAACTGCAGCAAGGAAGAAGAAAACAGGGATGAAGCACGACCTTGTGGGTAGATTTGTTCAGGATGATCGGCTCCAGGCTTCGCCGCCCTGACAACGGGAGATGAGGCAGCGATACCGTCAACTCCCGTGCATGGAGCCAGGAGCCGCAGGAAGACGGAGAGCGCAACAGCTCCAGGAATCCTGAGCTCATGAGTCCGAGTCTCCCAGATGCACCTCTGCCCATGAATTCTTTAATTTTACCCAGTCAGCGACTCCTTGATTAAACTTCCTGTAGATTCAGAGCAGCGTGAAGGGTGACACTGGTGCTGAGCAGTTTATGATGGAACTTTAGAGAACTTATAAGACTTTTGTCTGCATAATCATTTTTCATCCATCCACCCATTTTCTGCAGCTTATCGGGTCGGGTCAGAGCAGCAGGTTCAGTAAATGAAATCAGACCGTTTCTCCAGCTGCTCCTGTGGCACCCCGAGGCCAGAGGAGATATATCAGCCGAGATCTATCATTTAGCTTATTCTGGGACTAGCCCGGGGCCTCCTACCTCCAGTGGAACGTTGCCTGGACGATCCCGATCAGAACCACCTCAGTAGGTGTGTTTCGACCTGCCGGCCCTGCTTGCGAGTGTAAACCACAAAACATTCTCCACTGACTGATCATCTTTAGTGTCTTCGGTTTGTTCTTTTCCTTTCAGCACCAGTTTCTCCTGCTCTTTGTTCCTGCTGTGACTCACCGTCTCTATCAGACCGTGTCCTGATCAGTGATTCCTGAATAGCCTTGTCCTTCATTAGCTGCTCTGGTTGGCACAGACTGCAGCTCCACAGCTGGCTGAACACTTAACCAAGACGACCGGCAGGTCAGATTTACAGATGTGCATCAAAGTACTCTCTGAACTGTCGGAGGCAAAAAGTCCCTCACTGCAGGAGGCTGCAGGTTTGACACCAGGCCTTTCTGTCTGGTGTCTGCATGTTCTCCAGTAGGATTCTGGACCACGTCGAGGTCCCATGGTCTGACAGAGAGAGACACAGACCTGACAGCAGGTGGTCACAGCCCATAGGAACACATTTAAAAACTGAACAGGTTTAACTCTGTATCAGCAAACTGTACACTCAGCCACGCTGTGATTGAATCTGCGTTACGTAACATCAGGCGGCTGGAACGAGTCACATCTGGCATCAGTTCGTCTCCTGACAAAACAGCGACAGAGGCTGGAGCCTGTGAAAAGGCCCCGAGGCTGAAACATTAAATTAAATTTTATGAAAAGACCAAAAGCAGGTGAAAGAAGCACAGACCAACACAGCTTCAACTGTGTTGGTAAAGATCTCTGCTGTCCCACATCGAGACGTGACTCGACCACAGGTCCAAAGCTCCGTCTGAAATGTACGTGGACACATGGTACTGCTTTCTGTGATGCCATGAGAAAGAAATCACGGATGAAACCTGCAGACACCGACTCTTAGGCAGCGTCATCATGAACATTTAGGGTGTTTATGTCTCATTGCTTAGAATTCAAAAAACTACACTTCCCACAAAGCCTTTCTTCATACGTGAGTTAATGAGACGCCCCTGAGGCTGCTGGGCTCAGGTCAGTGTGTTAGCTGGTTACTGTGTGACAGCCCTGTGGCATCATGGGAAAATAAACACATGGAGCACAGCTGCTGAGGTATGATGACGCCATTCTCAACATTTAGGTGAAACGTTTGTTTCTCCGTCACTGTCCTGTGACCACGCTGTGCACAGCCGAACACTCTGATCATTTATTTAGAGAGTTTCAAACAATATTTCATCTTCTCAGGTGCCCTCAGCCCCTTCAAAATAAAAGTCAGATTTTGTTGCTGGCACCCACTCATCCACTGACACGTGTCAGCGAGCCTGACTGACTGATGAGTCTGCCCCAGTCTCCAGTGAGGCTTTACTGAGCTGTTCAGCTGTTCGTTCTTAATTAGCGCCTGTTAGCTGTGAAAAGCTAATGAAAGCGCGACTCGGCTTCGGTTAATGAGGGCAGAGCAGATTAGTTTGAGCAGTGTTGTGAAAGGGAAACTACTTTCAGTCTGGTCTCTGGAGGAGGATGAGCAGGCTGGAGTCTCTAATTAGTTTCTCTTGTTCAAACTGGCCACTTTCAGGCGGCTTTCTCTACACGTCCTCCTCTGTGCTCCAGGAGCAGCAATCAGGCCCTGAACAGTCACGATGCCTCTCTCGCCCTAATTGGTCGGACTGTTATTGACCTTAAAAAGCAGCAGGTGCACACAGGCTGCTCCTCAGCTGGAGGGCTGTTCAACCACAGGAAGCGCCGAGCATCCGCCCTCCTCGGCCCGGAAAAGTGTGCTCCTACTTCTCCACTGAGCCACTGTGTCGCAGCGTTCTTCTCTAAGTCACTGTGGAGTCCTGAACATGTTCCTCTAAGAAAGCTCCGTATTACAGGACAGGAGGTGGTGATTCACTTTTTACTGGTCTCTGCTCTGGTTCCAGCTTCTCTTTCTGGTCACAGCAGGTTCTGGAGCTGGTTTATGGAAAAAGACGGGC
Source organism: Mastacembelus armatus (assembly GCF_900324485.2). Taxonomy (NCBI): domain Eukaryota; kingdom Metazoa; phylum Chordata; class Actinopteri; order Synbranchiformes; family Mastacembelidae; genus Mastacembelus; species Mastacembelus armatus. The sequence continues at coordinate 25,285,405 of NC_046648.1, forward strand.
CTCCCATTGTTGGTGAGGAGGAACCATGTGAGCCAGGTCAGCGGTGTGGCTCCCTGCTGGGTTTTTAATAGTTTTTGGACAACAATGGAGGTCTACGGCACAGACCCATAAGCTGGAGCAGGTTCTGGATTCACACATTCATTGGTGCTGTTGGTCTCTGGATGGGATCTGGACTCAGTGACACACACACTGAACCGGTTGCTGCACACAGGAACTGCCCTTCTGTTCATTAATGCCACAAGCTAACCAGCTAAATAAAGGTGAAATGGACGGTCATTGTTGGGTGTCAGCATAAAACACTGAGGATATCACTGTGTGTGTGTGTGTGTGTGTGTGTGTGTGTGAGAGAGAATGGTCTCTGTGGGTCTGGGACATATGGTCTTGCATTAATGAGACATGAATATGGATCAGGCCGTTAACTGTTGGTGTCCTTTTCACCTCAGGACTCATTCCTGCCTTTTCTTCCTGTCACAGACGTGTGAACAGACCAAACCAGATGTTCTCAGACCAGATCTGGGCCACCTGCATATGTGGTCCTAGATCCGACTCCTGTCCCACGTGTGAGTGTGAGTCAGATCAGAGTCCATGAGGTTGTTTTAACGTCTCCCTCCCCTGCCGTCATCATTCGGTGTGGGAGAAACAACATCGCAGTAACTTAAACTACCGACGACTCTGTAGATTCTTAAACGGCACCGACACTTTGGCCTTTTCTGCGACCACAGCGTTTGATTAGGGAAACAAAAGGCAGCGGCACAAGGTAAAATTAGCCTGAGCGTGTTTGGCAGGAAATACCTACAGATCTGATTGGCCGACTGCAGTTTCCATTTAAGGCGGCAGATTCCTGACCTCTGTTAATAAATGCCCTGTCGGGAGGTTTGTGCCTGTGTGGGAACCGGACAGGGAAGTTCACTGGGAGCTGGTCGAGAGCTCGGGTGTTTGTTTGTGCTCTTGGGTTGTTTACAGATCAATACACCTCCGCAGCCAGAGGAAGCACACAGTGTGCTGGATTTATGGCTCTATTGCTAAACTCCAGCACAGGGACAGCGCTCGGTTTATTACGCTGCCATGACACGAGCACAGGAAGGTGCTGGTTCCGTTTCTCTCACAGGCCTTTATTACCCTCCTTAATAAATATCTCCTCTTCCCTTGGTTTCATCTGTCTGGTTAAATATTAACTCATCACACATTAGCAGGCACCAGGCTCCTTTCACTCATGTCACTGCAGTTAAGACGTTAAGAAGTTTTCATGTTTTCATATTACTTCATCCAACAACGTTTCAGTTCTGAGAATCTCTCTATAAACTGTGCGTCTGTTGTTTGAAACAGTTGGTAAGAGTTTTCATTCTGTCTGGGTTTAAACCACATTTATCATTCAAATTAGAGAAGAGTCTCAGCCACTACAATGACTTTGACTGTATTTTCTCCTATAATCAGCATGAAGGTGCTTCCACTAACCCTGAGTCCTGTATGTGCATATGTTTATTAGGACTTTACTTCTAATCTGCTCATCATGTGTTGAGCCTGATGAGAAGCAGATGCGTAGGTTTCATTCGGGCATTCGTCTGTTTTTGCCATGTCTTTCTTGATGAATGTGTTATTGGCAGCACCGCGAGGCCCCTGAGCACCTTCTCCACTCTGGAAATCTGCTCCATCATTCACTGATGCAGACTTTTCCACCGTGTCCTCGGGCAGACCCGTTTCAGGCCCGCAGTCACATCGATTCGGCTCATATTTCTGGCTGCTGCTGCCGTCATGCCCTGCGGCACAGATCAGCAGCTAATGTCCGGGTTAACAAGCAGCGCCGGCCGACTGGGCAGCAAATCAGCAACGGACAGAAAGCACGAAGAGGAGACAGTCTGTGGACGTCTGTTCACATCAGCTCAGAATATCTGTGGCTTCAGTCTGTGCAGCTGAATCAACAAGAAAACATCCAAAACACACCGCTGGGCTCTCTGCCCACAGGCATGACTCGCTTATTTTGTTTGTCTGTGTGTGTGCGTGTGTGTGCGTGTGTGTCTGTGTCTGTGTGTGTGTGTGTGTGTGTGTGTGTGTGTGTGTGTGATGATGTGCACAAACACGATAACAAGCTGGCGCAGTATATGATGCAGTAAGATAAGGCAAAGACTAACGTGCTGTGTGATCTGGCCTGCCTGTACTGGACACCCACTCTCAGTTTGTCCATGATGGTTTGAAGATACTGGTCACAATGTCAGACTCTTTTCACGTGACTGCTGCTCCACAGTCCACTTTAAAAGTTACTGGTAGTATTGGACAGACTGGTCTGAGAAGAATTCAGACATGGGGGCAGGAAACATACTCTGTGAGAAATACAACAGAAGAAGAAGAAGCCTGTTTACCAACTAAGCCGCAGGCCGAGACGACTGATGGACAGAAACAGCTCACAGCAGTTTTCATGTTCAGTCCTCTGGTTTTTGAGGAAAAGCAGCAAACATGACTCTTTGATTCACTTCACTGTAAATTAAAGAAACCGGACTGAATTTAAAACCATCAACAATTAGCACCTTCAATTTCCTGAGCAGTCAAACCAACTGTATCATGACTATGAGGAGGGAGAGCGTCCCTGTCTGTGAGTCCCCGTCTGTGCGTCCCCGTCTGTGAGTCCCCGTCTGTGAGTCCCCGTCTGTGAGTCCCCGTCTGTGAGTCCCCGTCTGTGAGTCCCCGTCTGTGAGTCCCCGTCTGTGCGTTCACATGCAGGGGAGCTGTGTGTTTATTAGACAAACATCGCTGCTGAACTTTGACCAGTCATTCTGCGGCTCTGCAGCCTGCTCTCTGCTGTTATTTGTCATTTTTATGTCAGCTGGGGTGAGTTCCCGCAGCCTGGCCTCAGCGGGGACCTGGAACTCAAACTGAATTTTGATGAGGAACCTGCTGCATGAAAACACACAAGTGTATAATTAGAAGGTTTTAGAGTCTGTGCCTGAAAGAATCTTTTCCTCGTGGAACCAAATTACTGGAAGCAGCAGATGCTGAAAAGGATGAATTGATTCCATTTACAGGCAGTAAAATCACACACACCAGTGATAAACAATAAGCTGATGAGCCGCTCAGTAATTACACCGGTCCCACATCTGCAGGTGTAAGGTGTTCTCACCTGGAACAGACAAACCACTTGTCTCGTCTCACTGCTACACCAACACTTTCCTCCTCCTGAACAGAGCTCGTTCACATTTTAGCTTTTGCCAAACGAGTTCCAGCTCCTGAGGTCGTTTCCTGTGGCCACAGACCTGCAGGTACAGTACGACACAAGGCTCGAACTGCGACTTTGGGTGGGACTATTAGAGTGACCTGCTGCATCATTTTCTAAAAAGACAACGCCTACATTACCCACAGTGCAATTCAACCACTGAAAATCTGCAGATGGAAACACCAGAGCAACACGTCCACAGGTAGACGCTGGACAGAGATTTGCATCCGACTGTTTCAATGAGCCACAATAAGACAGAACATGCATTACTGCAGCCATCTTGGACTTTGGGTCAGGCTTGCTAAGGTTTATCCAAGTTTCTGAGTCTAAACTTCAGAGTATGTTCCATAATTACCGTTATCAGACTCTTCCAGACCTGATGATCCAGGTCAAGTCTGGCGGAAGCATCTACTTCCCAGTTTTTCCAGTGGGAAACGTAAACCTGCCTCAGTCCATGGGGCCTGAGTGCCTACATCAGTTAAAGCTTTCTGAGTTGCTACCAACACACTTTTCATGGAGGTTTCACTCACCTCTGCCATTGTTCTGACTCTCAGAGATGATCTGGGTGTAGTTGATCGGCAGCTTGTTCTCTTCGAACACTTGGTCCACGGGGGTGATGTTGATGCTCTTCAGCTCCGTGTACAAACCCTCCACGGCGAAGTAACAAGGCCGATCATCCAGCTTGTCGTCACTGAACATGAGCACCACCTGCTCTCGCCACCCGAAGTGCTCACAGATCCGCAGGGCGAACCTCCCGAGCTTCTTGTGGGTGGGGCCAGTGTTGGTGATGGACGTGTAGATGCCGTCGTAGAAGGCCACAGCTGGCGCGCCTGCCGTCACCATGGGAACGTCCCAGTGGGTGGTGAAGAGGCCAACGGGAGAGGCGGTGTAGGAGCAGCCAGGTCCAATGAACGCCCACGGGTCATAGGCAAATTTCAGATCCACAGCCATGAGCGGCGCGATGGACTCAGAGCAGGTGCCATTCTTGTTTTCACTGCTCTTAAAGGCGTAGCTGAGATGGTGGTCGGGGAGCAGGGTGGGGTCAGCATTAATGGTTTTGACAGCCCGCTCCAAGGCGGGCCCAATGCGAGGCCAGGCCCATGGGTAACGTGTGTTGGTCTGCGGTAAGATGACGGCCAGCGTGATGTTCTGGAGCGCACGCCGTTCGAGGTGCCTTCGAGTTAGACGTCTCAAGCTGCTGTTGTGAGACGACTGCACGGTGACCGGCTGTAGGTCGAAGAGAATCAGCAAAACCAGCAGGACGATGGCACCCTCCTTCCAACAGGCCATCCTCTGCCCAGCAGGTAGTCCACTTCCACCACAGCTGAATACTTTATTCCTGTGAACTGAAGGGAGACACAAGGAGACATGAACCAGACATGCAAACTCTGCCTGTTTCTAGAGGAGCGTGAAGAATGAGGCGCACTCTCCCCTGTTACTGAGACCTAATAAAATCATCAGGATACTCAGACCTGCTTTGGTCGGTCATGGTCGGATTCACAGTAATAATTTTGCCAACGTCAGCCCTGAGGCGCCTTTGTTAGTTTGGGGCCATGCTGAGTCGTGGGAGAAAAACTCCCGAAGCCGGACAGCACTGCCCACCTCATACCACATAATTACCCAATAGTCTTTTCTCTGTACATCCTGCCCTGAGAATTTCACACTGTCATCCTGAAGAAAAACATTTGACATCATCTGCCAAAGAAATGAAATGGGTTCCTAACAAACCGTCTGGGTCAGACACGGGGGTTCCTAATAAACCCCCTGGGTCAGCCATGGGGGTTCCTAACAAACCGACCGGGCCCGACACGGGGGTTCCTAATAAACCGGCCGGGTCAGACACAGGGGTTCCTAATAAACCGGCCGGGTCAGACACGGGGGTTCCTAATAATGTGATCTCTATTTGTCTTGCCCAGAAATAGAAACAGAGTCAGAGAAAAGCAGATATTCACATTAGAGAAACAAACTCTGGTGAATTTTGTTCACTTCCGCTTTAAAAACTGTCTGTTCACAATTTATTTTCACTTAACTACTTGAATAAAATCTTTTCACACGTGGTGGTTTTGGTTAAAGGAGCAGTCCAGTCATTTTCTACATCACCAGTATTTCCAACGGTCCCCACATTAAACACATCTGTTTCTTCATGACCAAAGCCCAGACCTGAAGATCTGTTAAACCAGATCAGCATCTTTCTCTAAGGAACCAAAAAGACTGAGCATTTGAACAGAACAATGCTGGAGGACTTTACTGATCTGTTCCACTTCCCAGATAACGAATGAACAACACATCCTCATGATTACATGTCCTGCAAACTGCTGTGACAGTTTAGCTGGATTTATTCTATAAGTACAGAGGGGGGCGCCAGGGGCCCCAGCAACGACTGTGAGCCCCTGGGCCCCTCAGGAGGCTGCTCCGGCCGTGGTGGTCGGAGGGTTGATTTGTAACGTGAAGCCTTGAAAGCCTCATTTCCCCCCGGACTGAGACGTCAATTATCATCTCAATGTAAATCAATACAGCGATAAAAGTGATGTCAGGGCTCCTCTGTACCTCAGCGGGCGTCAGGTTTCCTCCTCATGCTGCTTCCAAGTCTGTGGTTGTAAACAGGCGAGGTGGCGGCGGTACGAACTACACCTGCAGGGTTCTGTCCCTGTTCGGTTCTGCTCCTCTGGCCGCCCTGCGGTCAGACCATCACTCGGTGGATCGAAGGTGTCTGACTGGTTTTCGGATCCGATTTAAAGGAAGGTGTGTTTGAAAGTTTGACGCCGCGCTGTTGTCACTGGAAACGGCCAGAACAAGTGTCCAGGTGTCCATCATGTGACTTTCTGTGCCAACTTGTGCTGAACGCGTTCACCTGTGCGCGCCGCCGAGCTGTGACGCGGCTCAGGTCGCGCTGAAACGCCGCTAAAAACAGGACTTATCCACAGGACCCGCAATGAATGAGGCAGGCGGGTCAGTAATTCCAGTCCACGTCTGAACCGGACAGGTAAAGTCGGTTAAAAATCATTTTCCAAAGCGGCTCCGGCTGCCCGCAGCCCCGCAGGTGAATCCCCTGCCCCCCTTCATCTCAGTCCTTCCGCAGGGTCCTGAAAATGAGAGAAACTGAGGATCAGCAGCCAGAGACTCGGACTGACTGACTCCGTCTGACTGGGCGGGGAGAGGGGGCGGAGGAGGAAGGAAGGAGAGAGAGGAAAAGGTGGAGAGAGGAAGGGAAGAGTTCAGCATTTTTAAAGTGTTGCTTTAGTTTATCACTGCATTGATCTGATCCGTCTGCGCTGCCAAGTAACAGGAGTCAGGACCGGACTGGACCGGGCTTGAAATTCTGGATTGATCTGCTGATTGTTAAAGGTTCAGCCTGTATAAATGGTCGAGCACAGTCACACTGGGTGGCTGCTCGGACCTCAATGATTCAGTGGTCCATGATGAAAAGGCTCTGACATGAGCAGGGAACACGGTGAGATCCATTAGGGTTTATGGCGGCATCATCTCCCACCAGTGCCGGATGACGATGACCTGCCATGGCTGCGTCCTCTGCCACCACCGCACAGATCAATAAAAGCAAATGCCAACAGATTATTAACGAGAAGGACAACAGGAAGGACGGTGCTGCTCATCAGAGCCTCCAGAACCGCCTGACACCTGTTTGCTTTCTTCACCAAGTCCACGTTCACGTCCAACAACAAAACTCCAAGAAGGTCCAGTCGTGAGATGATCCAGCTCATATTCGCTGTAAAACACTTTAAACAAACCCGACCCGAACGTGTTTCCCAGCTAAGCACCAAGCAGATGTACCCCCACAGCCACCTGGAAAACAAAGGAGGCTTCCCAGGGACCACTAGAACCATTACAGACCCACAGTAGAACCTCTGAACACTACCAACCCAGACAATGACTTCAGTGACTACGATGAAGTACTTACTGAACACAAGAATCACCTAACGATTCCCTAGAACCTCCAAACAAGCTACTAGAACCCACAGTTATACCTCTAAGAACCTCCTAAAATGTGGCTCAACACTATTAACTAACGTAGTGACATTAATGGGCCAGCAGGGCCCTCCTCACTGAACACAGGAACCTCCTGAAGATAAAGCAGAACCAACACCTCGACCACTAAGAACTTCCTGTAAAACTAGTGAAGGACCAATGCAATGAATTGAATAGCCCCTAGAACCTCCCCACTCCTGTAGAAACCGGTTCCAGTTTTAAGCTGTATTTGCTGACTGGGTGATGTCGGTAATATTTTCTATAAAACGTGGTGCAGACTTTGGTGTCTGAGGAAACACGACCGATCGGTCACTTCTGTCATTTGTAATCAAAAACAGACCAAGGACAAAGTGCGACTTTATGTCTGAGGAGGTTTAGGAAAAGCTTCTAGTGAGTCACTAGAACGTTGACAGTAATAAAACTGCTAAATATCTCACAGCAGAACCATCCAACATTATTTCAGATCCCTTAATAAAACCTTAAATGAACTAATGGATTTGCCAAAGGCCTAAAATCTAATTCAGGTGTTTTAAACTGGTTTTTATTTGTCACCTTTTCAAATGAAAAGACCCAATAAGGGATCTCTGAAACCCCTTATTTAGACCGCCGTGTTTTCAGAGGTAAATCATAAGCTAAGGGGGGTTTTAAGGGAAAGTCAGCAGAAATGACTGATGGTAGATGAATAATGATTTCAAACCTGTCAGAAACAAACCTGCACTGTGCTGCTGCGATGAACGTCCAAGGGCCTGAACAACATCAGCTCCTAAATGCCAGTTTGTGTGACTCACCGGTGTCTGGACGTCTGCTGATAATGTGTCCATGAAAACACAGCAGCTCCTCCTGCATGTTAAAAGCTGCTTCCACCTTTACTCATGTGAGTTCAGTGCTCACCTTTCCCAGGAGGCCTGCAGGTTCCAGACGCACCTGACCACCTGTAAATGACTTGAACAAGCATTTTCCACAAATGTCTAAAAACACTGTCGATATGTTTCAAACAAACCACTGCTCAAGATGAGACTGTTGTAAGGAACATCTGAGATCTAAGAAATATTTAGCAGCTGGAGACGCTGCTCAGGTGCACAATCAAACTCAGACACAGCTGAGGTCTAGTACTTTACAACAAAACCAGGCCTCCACAGACTGCCGGCCCAATCAAGCAGACGCCAAACACAGAAAGGAAAATGGTCCAGAATCCCAAGAATCAGGTTGAGGGGAGAAGATGTGAAATCAAAAATAAGCTGAGTCCAGTCAGGTTGTTCAGTATAAACAGACGAGTTCACGAAGCAAAGAGTCCAAGCACAGAAGAACCCAGAACCAAGCAGGAAACAGGAACACACAGGTGAATCCACCACTACAGTCCAGGACCAGGAGTGCAGGACAGAGTCAGGGGGAAAACCTGGAGAAACCTGGAGAGCGGATTTGGACTAACAGTCCACCAAAAAGTCCAGAAGCTAAGAGGATCGGGAAAACATGGATTTGTCTGTGGACAGACAAACAGGAGTCTAATAGAGAACATTACGTCTGAGGAGAAGTCAAACACCAGACGAGCACCGAGGCTGTAATTCATACAAAGCACAGTTTGAATGAATTTCTGAGAACCTCTGTGATTTAATCAAAAATCCATTTGCATAATTATGAAACTTGAGTTGTGTAACATCCAGTCTATTCATTTCTCCCAGTTCTGTCAATGTTACATAAAAATTTCAGTGCATTTCCACTTAGAGGCAGCCGGGACTCCTGACCCTGCTCCGCTGCCACAGAGCAGCCGGTCTTAGAGTCACAGCTGGTCCTCTGACATGTGTCCTGGTGCTGCGACTCCGGGGATGCACTGAATACTAAACCGCATGGCACCGATACACTGCAGGAATATAAACCGGACTGTGTGAGTGAACTGATACAACACAGCCTGGATCTTTACCTTCAGCTCAACCATCGATCTACCTGATCAGCATCTGCTGTTTCATTCCAACACGACTGAAAAGGTGCTACAGTGACACGCCTGAGCGCCTGAGCATTAGCTGGAGATGTGTCAGAGAGCTGCAGACTGAAGGCAGAGAAATCACACAGCTGCAATAATGAAGAGGAGACTCCATTAACACCCAGAGCTCATTAACAGGAACCACAGCGGGTCTGAGCAAACACACCAGCTCAACACGTCTAAATGTCAGCGCATTAAAAGCTGCTGCAGTAAAAACCCTTCATCCTCATCCTCATCACCATCCTCAGGTATACAGGGCCACGATCACTGTCTCCATCAGCAAAGCTTCGGTTTATGTTCAGGAAGTGATGACGACGATCTGTTGCTGTTTAAGGTTTTTGGGGCTGAACAAATAATCAGAACCCTGCAGGACAACGTGAGTCATGAACAGCACTGATCCGATTTGAAAGCCTTCATTGAATTAGTGTCAGTGGTGACTGAGAGGAACAGACCCTGTCGGCCCAGCTCCGGATGGTCTGCGCTTCTTGTTCAGTTTGAAATGGACCAGGAGCCGCAACAGGACTCTGCAGCTGTGACACCTGTCACCTGAAAACTGGACCTGCAGCTCATAGCATTTACAGCATTTACAGCATTTACAGCACAAACCGGGTTCACTGGCTCCTCTGAATAAACCAGCTCTGTGGGGCGTCACCTGGGCCTGCACAGCTTTGGGAAATAAGATGTAAACAACCTTTTTTATTGTGTAACTAAAACATAAGAACTGTGGGATCCCCCTGGTGCTTTATGGCAGCGCACAGACGTTACTGAGTGTCTGACGTCTGATCTGAGCTGAAGCTGCAGAACAGGTGCGAGTTCTGTTTCCACCTGAGGAGGAACAACTGAAGAAAACCGGTGGTTATTATTCTGTCGACCACACAATAAGGCAGACGGGCTGTAACTGAGCTCCTGGTGTTGCTCTGCTCCTCGCCCCCATGTCCACATGTCCACATTTACAGACCAGTAGGAACCAGTAACTTTATTTTACTGGGGGCGGGTTCAGATACAGGATCACCATAAACCATGAGCCTTTAGTCATAACAACCTTTTTTAACTTTAGGATTTAGTTCTGACAAAACTATTGAGCAGCTGTTCAATTTCTTCTCTGTAGATGGGACAGGTCTAGACCAGACCTGCAGGTCTGAGCCCAAAATAGTTCTGGACCTTGATGATTCTGGACTCTGGGCCTCTGACAGTTCCTGGTCTGGTTTGGCAGGAGCAGGTGAGAACAAATGTGTTTCTGTTCTTGACTGTCAATTGAGCAGGAAGTCACAGTAACAAACCAGCTTGGTAGTGGCGCCACCTTGTGGCTGAACTGCAGAAATAAGAAGCAACAGGGTGGACAAAATAACAGGAACACTTGCCCAACATGTTTCCTGTGTGAGATGTGGTTTTTGTGCTGTGGCATTAATGACATTTGCTGTACAGGACTGTACTGAGGTAAAACCTTTTACTTTGTACTTCAACTTCATTACAGGGCAAATATTGCAGTTTTACACAGACTGACATGTTTACACGCTGATGCAGAGTAAAAAAACATGAACCCTTTGGAGTCTACGTCACGACGGCATGATCAAATCACATGACATTCCACCAGGCCTAGACTTCTCAGGGTTAAACTGAGGTCTTCATACTTTGAGATGTATAAACCAGTTGTTTCACATCTAATTGATCCGAGGGTCCAGTGAGCTCCTGCAGCCTGAGTGCAGGTTAAACAGTTATGGCCTTCTTCCCACAGATCCATCGGTTTCTGTCACTACAGTTGGCTGATTTCCATCTTGGCTGATTATCGTCAGAAACTGCACAGCTACCGTTGGTGGGAGCGTCTACCCAGGAGCTGAGGGAAAAACAGGACCAGGATCAGATCAGAGCTCAGAGATTCATTGATCCACTGTTCAGGAACATGTCTCTCACCTGTTGATCAGGTCACTTCCATTGATCCACTTCCATTGTCCTCCTTCAACTCTCAGACCAATCCAGTATCCTTTGATACTTGGATCATTCCAGCTGTTCCAGCTGTGACTGATGATGAACTCCTGATAAGAGACACTTGTCAGACCGATACTCTCAAAAACCTGTTGTCCCATAAATTCACATTTATCTCGTTACCCTGTCTGCTTCATTAACTGCAGCGGCCAAATCTGAATTATTTCCACTGCAGTTTTCTCGAGCTTCCTCCCAGGTTTTCAGATGAGAAGCTGCAACATCATAAACCTCAAAGCAGCTGGACTGAAAGTTTAACCACTCGTCCTGACAAGGCCGACACTGTCGTCCTGAAACAACAGAGACCAACTAATAAACATCATGACTGCACTGACATGTTCTAATTAAATCTCTTATTGGGATCTCAACATACCGTTGTTTCCTCTGGGGCAGTAGGTATCAATGCTCCACTGAGCTCGAGTCACGTTGAGCTCAGTCTCCATGTTTTTTTTCTCAGTTTCCAGGTCCTGGTTTTGTTCCTTCAGCTTCAGGTTTTCTGCCGTCAGGTTCTGGTTTTGTTCCTTCAGCTGCAGGTTTTCTGCCGTCAGCCTCATGTTGTTGTCAGACATCACAGACGTAACTGCAGTAACAAACATAAGGAGCTTTGGACTTTGAGACTTTGGTGATAAACAGGTTTATTTCTTTAAAAGACACTTTGTGCCTGTTAACGACAGTCAGGACTGGGTCTGATCCCTAAAACAGGATGTGCTCACTGTGATCTCTTCTAATCCACCTCCGGTGTAAGATGGGAGACTAAACCCACAGTCCTGGTTCTGGTTCAGACTGTTCTGATTTGATCCATATCAACACGTTAAGTTTCAGCCCAGGACCTGCTGGACTTAGACTGAATGAAGCGTTAGACCTAATGTTAAATCTGTTTCCTGCTGAACCATCCCTGACACAAACGGTTCTTCATCAAAATGAGCCGAGCACCTTCATTTTCATCGACCCTCCTGAACAACAAAGGAGAAAACCGTGGGTGGATCAGCTTCAACTTTGTCGGCCTGTTGTCTGAAGACGCACCGAGAAGAACGAAGACACACTGACATGAAGGTACTCACAGTAGATACGAAGGGCCATGATCAGCAGCAGCGAGAGCCAACACGCTGCCAGTGCTAGAAGACCACGAACCTTCGGAGCTGGAAGAAACACAAGAGTTGAGTTCCAGCAGCAGGACCACGTGGTTTAACACACTCACACTTTGGCCTGGTGTCATCAATGAACGGCTTAAACCTGAGGGAAGTCCTGTGTTGGTAACGCACCTGGACTGGCCTCAGGTTGGTCCACAGTGCGGACTGCTGCATTAACGTAGTCAGCTCCTTCCTCCAGCGTCTCTGAAACATTCCCAGATCAGACACAGCTGTTCACCTGTCGATGCTCGTCAGTATCTGCAGCTTCACTCAGTTTGGATCCACGAGAAAGTTTCTTACCTGCAGAGAAACAGACACTTGGATTTTGAACAACCAGCCCCTGAGGTTTTCTGTTCATCCTGCCCGAAGCATCCAGCTCACCAGAAGCTAAATGAAAGAGAAAAGTTTGTGAACCACTTTTCACCTTCAGAGAGAAGTGTGTGGTTTTTTGTTCTACTTTACAGCCGTGACAGAATCGTGTTGTCAGCAGCACATCAGGGTCTGACGTCCTCAGGTTGTTTTTTCCCATCAACTGACTCATTTTTATCATAACAGGTTCCTCTCAGCAGAGACTCGTCTGACCGTCATTTTCTCCTTTTTAACTTAGAATTATTGACATGAAGACAAAACTTAGTGATGTGACGGTCGTAATAGTGTCAACACTGTCAAATACCAGAGATTTGTCACAGAAACCAAATCATGTCAAAAGTCTCAGCGTCCCTGGTGCTCAGGAGAATGAGGCCTGAACGGACTCTGGCTCAGCCGACCCCTTTTGTGGCACCGACAGGCTGAGACCACATCTGACAAACAGGAAGTGGGTTGTGAAAGCTGTAGCGCTGGCTGTTAGTTGTGACATGCTGTTCCTGTCTGCAGCTGTTCCTGCTGACGTTGACGGACCGAGGACCCCTTCTGTCTCAGCTCAGTCCAACACGTCCCACCTGGTTCCTCCTGAGCTGGTTAAAACCTTCTGACACTTTCTGCATCAGCCACATGGCAGCACTTTCCTCACTGTAAGACTCCACAGCATCATCATCAGCATCATCATCATCATCATCATCATCATCATCATCATCATCACTCTACTGGACAGAAAACTCTAAAGTCTCAGCTCCACATCAGGTTTTATTTGCATCAGCACCAACACAATCACCACGTCCCAGATACACAAAGAACATTCACGGAGAACTTTGGAGGCAACTCAGTGTTTTACAGAGGGAAGAACACAGGAACATTAAAAACACCCAGCAGTGAACACCAAGTTAAAACTGTTAAAACGAAGTAGAACATGCAGACCAAATACTAATCCAGACTAAAATGGAAGATTCAGTGCAGCAGAGACCTGATGAGTTAAAGCCTGAGGAAACAGCAGAGTTTACAGGTTTAATTTAAAGAGTCTGGACACATATTCAGTCATCAGGAAGCTGGTTTCAGCTGAACAGCATCAGAGCAGAGTCACATGTTGATGGGAAGCACCTCGAGCTGCCAATGTGGATTTAAACCTGAACTTGAACTTAAAGATCTCAGAGCTTTGGCTCATTTAAAGCCTGAGTGCAGGTTAAACAGTTATGGCCTTCTTCCCACAGATCCATCGGAGTTTTTCACTACAGTTTGCTGATTTCCATTTTTGCTGCTGTTTATCGTCAGAAACTGCACAGTTACCGTTGGTGGGAGCGTCTACCCAGGAGCTGAGTGAAAAACAGGACCAGGATCAGATCAGAGCTCAGAGATTCATTGATCCACTGTTCAGGAACATGTCTCTCACCTGTTGATCAGGTCACTTCCATTGATCCACTTCCATTGTCCTCCTTCAACTCTCAGACCAATCCAGTATCCTGTGATTCCTTCACTGTTCCAGCTCTTACTAATGATGAACGTCTGATAACAAGAGACACTGAGATTTAAAGACTGTAAACACACTGATCTACAGACTCTGTGTGTCCAGAGCTGCAGAAAACACTTTTTTATTTCATACAGGCTGTAAAACAAATTCACATTTATCTTGTTACCCTCTCTGCTTCATTAACTGCAACGGCCAAATCTGAAACTTTTCCTCTGCAATGTTCTCGAGCTTCCTCCCAGGTTTTCAGATCAGGACGACCAGGGTTATTAATGGCAAAGCAGCTGGACTGGGACTGATCCCAGCCCTCCTGACAAGGCCGACACTGTCGTCCTGAAACAACAGAGACCAACTAATAAACATCATGACTGCACTGACATGTTCTAATTAAATCTCTTATTGGGATCTGAACATACCGTTGTTTCCTTTGGGACAGTAGTTATCAATGCTCCACTGAGCTCGAGTCACGTTGAGCTCAGTCCACTTGGTCTCCATGTTTAGTATTTGTTCCGTTAGGTTTTTTTTCTCAGTTTCCAGGTCCTGGTTTTGTTCCTTCAGCTGCAGGTTTTCTGCCGTCAGGTTCTGGTTTTGTTCCTTCAGCTGCAGGTTTTCTGCCGTCAGCCTCATGTTGTTGTCAGACATCACAGACGTAACTGCAGTAACAAACATAAGGAGCTTTGGACTTTGAGACTTTGGTGATAAACAGGTTTATTTCTTTAAAAGACACTTTGTGCCTGTTAACGACAGTCAGGACTGGGTCTGATCCCTAAAACAGGATGTGCTCACTGTGATCTCTTCTAATCCACCTCCGGTGTAAGATGGGAGACTAAACCCACAGTCCTGGTTCTGGTTCAGACTGTTCTGATTTGATCCATATCAACACGTTAAGTTTCAGCCCAGGACCTGCTGGACTTAGACTGAATGAAGTGTTAGACCTAATGTTAAATCTGTTTCCAGCTGAACCATCCCTGACACAAACGGTTCTTCATCAAAATGAGCCGAGCACCTTCATTTTCATCGACGCTCCTGAACAACAAAGGAGAAAACCGTGGGTGGATCAGCTTCAACTTTGTCGGCCTGTTGTCTGAAGACGCACCGAGAAGAACGAAGACACACTGACATGAAGGTACTCACAGTAGATACGAAGGGCCATGATCAGCAGCAGCGAGAGCCAACACGCTGCCAGTGCTGGAAGACCACGAACCTTCGGAGCTGGAAGAAACACAAGAGTTGAGTTCCAGCAGCAGGACCACGTGGTTTAACACACTCACACTTTGGCCTGGTGTCATCAATGAACGGCTTAAACCTGAGGGAAGTCCTGTGTTGGTAACGCACCTGGACTGGCCTCAGGTTGGTCCACAGTGCGGACTGCTGCATTAACGTAGTCAGCTCCTTCCTCCAGCGTCTCTGAAACATTCCCAGATCAGACACAGCTGTTCACCTGTCGATGCTCGTCAGTACCTGCAGCTTCACTCAGTTTGGATCCACGAGAAAGTTTCTTACCTGCAGAGAAACAGACACTTGGATTTTGAACAACCAGCCCCTGAGGTTTTCTGTTCATCCTGCCCGAAGCATCCAGCTCACCAGAAGCTAAATGAAAGAGAAAAGTTTGTGAACCACTTTTCACCTTCAGAGAGAAGTGTGTGGTTTTTACTTCTGCTCTGCAGCCACGACAGAATTACATAAACCAGACAGGTCTGATGACTGATCAGCTCACAAACTACCAAACATCGATAATTATATACTTCTAGCCAAGTTTTTAGTTTTTGACAGAATACTTTGAAGTATACTGCAAATTAACTTCTATATATACTGTTAATTTGCTGTGAGACTTAGCTATAAGACTGACTGACTATGAGTACACTACTAACTTACCTCTAAGTTGTATTTTGTACTACAACTATATCAAGTACTGGCCTGGACTGAGAACAACAACAACCTCACACATTTAAGAGCTTCCTGTTATTCTGACAGGCCCAGAGCAACAAGGTGCAGGACCTGAGTCACAGCAGCAGTTACACAAGATGACCATAAGTGAACTATGTGAACTCAAACAGTCTCAGACACATGTAAGTCGTCAATATAGGCCAAGTACACTTGAGGTTTCATGTTTGGTCCCTGAAGGGTTTGAGTTGCAGAAGTGCTAACCAGAGGGACGTGTTCGTATTGGGTAAGAACCGTAGAGGCTGATACATGTTCTCATGTAGTCTTTCATTAGAACATAGCTGCTCACTGAATGTACCGTACAGAACGTACAGTGTTTAACACATTTATTAGGCCTCCAGTCATAAAAAAGAGAAAACACAAATATTTTAGGAACCTGTCAAAAGTTGGTTTAAAACTAAAATTCTTATTGTCGTTTATTAGATTTGAACAGGAATGAGGATTTCACACTGAATGAATCATATTTATACACAAACGTGGGACTGGCACATTGAACAGAACTAAAAAAATCAACTTATATTTAACCATTAACGCTTCTTTTTACTTTACAGTTATATTATTATATTTAAGTATTAAAAGTATTAGTGACTAAAGAACATTACTCAAACATAAGGAATTTAGGTAAGTTTGGTAAATGTACAGATGAAGTGTGTATTATTGTTAGTATTAGTGCTCTGAACACTAAGTCCTTTTTCCTTCACCTGGGCCCTGGCAGACCGGACTCCTGGGGAGGCGGGTCCTGACTGCAGACAGGAAGTATGGGGGAGGTTGTGGGAAGAGGCGGAACTAAAGAGCTACCTGGTTCTTATTACAGGAAGAGATAGAATTTTTGTCAAACGAACTGTTTGAGACCACGTTATTTTTATTTTAGGAAATAGGTCTAACCAGTCCAACGGTCCGCTGCAATGAAGAAGTCACGTAGTATTGTCCCCAGTTGTTCCTGTTTAATAAAACACCAACACAGCAAAGCAGTTATTCAGAGAGGTGGTACTCTACGGTTTGACAAAACCAGATTATCTGAGCTTCATGCCTGGATCCAGTGAAGGTAAAAGGAACCACTGGATCACAAGAGACAAAGCTGCAGTTTCTGGCCCTGTTAATGGAACAAAGTCAATACATGTGATCTGCTCAGTGAAGCAAATCAATAAGTCATTCAGAGCTTTCAGCTTCTGTTTGTGATTAAAAACCCAGTTCAGAAATTCAAATCTTGAACATCTTTAACACAACATTAAGAGTTTTCTTCTGTGACACACATCAGATGATTAAATAAGAGCTGCAGGTCCATAAGTACATGGGCCTGTTCACATGCACACACGAGTCCACCACGTGACGAGAGGCCACGAAGCTGAGGAGCAGAAGAAAGATCAGACAAAAGTTCCCCTGGAGTGAAAATCAGCGTTTAAAGTTAAAACCAAAGTGATTCCTCTGGAAAGAAACCTGCCAGCAGCTCAGGTAAATCCAGCTGACAGCTTTTGTCTCCAAGTCCTGTATAAAAACCTTCTGGCACAATCACCTAAAATCAAACATAACTAAGAACTGATGAGCTGAATTACCGCTGATGTATATTTAACCCAGTAAGAGCTTAGGGAGGGTCAAGGGTTTAAGTGGGTCAGTACAGTCCAGGTGTTTGTTGAACAGGAACCATCTCAGGTAAGTTTGGAGCTCAACAGGTTCCTCAGATCCAGGCCGTCTCGAGGAGGTTCCAGAGAACGAAATGACATTTTAACTTTGCTGTTACTTCATATAGAACAGACCTGAACATTCATAAGACTGGAGGTTTCAGTCCAGGCTCCATTTGTGCAGAATCAAATCTCCAACACGTCAGTTACACTACAAAACTCCAGACAATCCTTAGACCAGAGGCATCTGGATTTGATTCTGTCCCACCATGATGAAAAACAGTCGCTCACACTATTAGTCTTTTCTCACCAGGAGCAGAAGCTTCTTTAGGTGAAGTTTATGCAGAAAGGCACAGAAAACTCTAATCAGATCATCTACTGCACACTGAGTACCTGTGGACACCTTCATGTACCTCAGTGGGACCTGGAGTCCACGTGGACGTAAACTCAGGCTCCTGTGTCTTTACCTCAGGTTTAAGAGCCATGTGGTTGTTGAGTTCGTCCAGCTGTTCTGGCTCATGTGTGTTTATCTGCAGGTAGACTTGGACATGGAAACAGTCCAACAGGCTCTGTCACCTTCACCTACAGCTGAACTATCCAGACCTCATGGGATTACTGGTGGTTTTAACTCTGCGGGTAGGTGGACTTTGTTAGCACCTGCCTAGTGGTTCCTTTGTTTCCAGGCTTTGTGCTAAGCTAAGCTAAGCTAACTGGCTGTAGCTGTGTATTCACGATCTAGACAGGAGAGCGGACTTCAGTTTCAATCATTTTCCAAAGGACTATTTCTCTGAGCCACGATTAAGGTCAGTGTGAGGGAGGGCGAAGGTTTTACTGTGGTTAGTTTTGAGTTAGGATGTGGATGAACCTCATCGCCTGAATATCAGGGCCTCCCATCTGAAACTGCACATGGTCTGTCTACATCTCGTCAGCGTGTGCAGGTTTGGCCGGATCCTGACCTCCTTCCATCGACCTCAGACCGAGGGCGAGCGGTTCAGTCTGCCCGGCAACAAGAGCTGAGCTGTTCCCTGACTGGCTCCCCTCTTGGCTCTTGCTGTCAACACCTGTATTTTCAGGGTGCTCTATCAGTTCTTGAGGGACCGCAGCTCCTTCTGAAGGCCCTGATTGGCTGAGATCAGGCAAGTCGGACCGGACCGCCAGACTCTCGACCTCGTCTGCTGTCGGCTGGGGGGACGAGGGGTCTGTCAGGATGTTTCTGGAAATAACTACAGAGACATGTATGTTACAGTGCATATGTTTTATCATGTCATATTAGGGGACAACGGACCAACAGATTCAGACTCTGGTTTGCTGTGTGTGTGTTTGTGTGTGTGTGCAGTATTTTATGTACATGCATTGTCCTCCTAAACATGTGAAGCCTGATTTTCACACGCGTTTGTGTAAAGAAGCTGCTCGGCTCTGGAAATAGTTCAGAGCAGAAGTTTTGCTTCTGTGTTAATTCACTTCCCTGATTTGTTCACGTTGATTTTCACAGTAAAACACTGATAAACAGGTAAAACACCAACAACCAGACGAGACGCTGGACTGACCTCCTCTCGGTCTGTAGTCGTCGTCTGCGTATGACTGGCGGCTGAACGGACTGAGGCTCGGCATGATGATCAGACCCAGAGAGACCAGAATAATCTGAGGACACACGGTGTGACAGTGTCATGGCAGAGTCCAGAAAACACATCAGAGACCAACACGATCCTGCACCAAAGTTCCTGTTTTCCTTATTATGGCCTGGAGCTGATGTCAGCTGGGCCGGGAGAGGACCAGGACAAGCTGACGTTCAAAACCCAACGGACTATCTCATCATGTTGGTACTGAGCTAGTCAACATGGGCAGCTCAGCCTATTATCAGTCCTGTATGTGCCCACACACCAACTATGGCAGTGCGTTAATATGTCCAGGCTGACGTGACCTCACACTTCAGGGGTCAGAAACATTTAGGCCGAGATGGGACCACACCAGACCACAACGCAGAAGCACAACTGTCCTTTTGTTACAGCTTCTTAAAATGAAAACTGAATGAATGAAGTCATTAGTGAACAACACCCAGCCTGAACCTGCTTTTGTCTCTCTTCTTCCTAAGAGGACAGGAAGCAGAATGAGCAGACCCAGAACTAATAAAACCCACACACAAGGAGAAAGAGGATCCTGAAAGTCTCGTACCAGTAAGCAGGTGCTGGTCTGGGCTCCTTTACTGACCGTCTGTTTGATGAGGGACTGAAGCTGTCGGAGCTGAGTCAGCAGAGACCTGACCAGCAGAAACACAGTCGTCATTATTCAGTCCAACATTGGACACAAGAACCTGAACTCAGAGAGAAAACTCAGCATCTTAAAGTCACAACAGCAGGAAAGTGTTTTCACATGATCAATAAGCCACATCAGACCACACAACCTGAGCAGCTGCTGAAACCACTTCACCAGTTTTCACAGCTCAGTAAAAGGTGATTTGTACAGGTTTGAAGTGAAAACCTGCTGTGCTGCTGCTGACACAGTCGGGACTGAAAGGACAAAGCTCAAACTGATCAGGGTGATGTGACTTTAAACCCGAAAGGTCAAATTGTTCCTTCATGTTTCTCATTTTGGAAGTGAAGCGTCTGGAAGCTGCACACAAGAATCCAGCAGCGCCCCCTGGTGCTGGGAACACTGACTACAACACAGCACCGAGGTGGATCTAGTGTTTGTTCACTTCAAAAACCTGCTTCCTCAATAGGTGACAATAACGTGGTCGTCGTACATGTTGTGTTTCTCCAGCTGCTCCACCCTCCTCTGCAGCTCCTTGTTCTGAGCCGAGCAGGCCGCGGCCCTGTGGACACACAAAGAGGAAGTTAGTGCAGGCTGACGTGTGACCCGGAAGACGAGAAACAAAGTGTGAAGCGTCACTGGTACGACGGCGTCCAGCAGGGGGAGCTCACGCATTCGAACTCTGGTTCTGCAGCAGCACGTACGACCCACTGAGGAGGATCTACGGCGTTCGCTCATTTCCTCTGAGGTAAAAACAAAACTGAGGAGCGGTCCAGGGCTGTGGTCCGAGTCCAGGATGGACAGACCAGGTTTACACATTGATCCAACTGCCTGTACCGCTTTAAATTCTAAATAATAAATCGATTTACATGAATTTAACCTGCCACGTAAACTTGGCCTCAGCCATGTTTTCTGTTCGTGCATCATGTGAAGCACTGACCTGTGTACAACTAGACCTGGTCTGACAGAACAGCCATCCTGGGTCCACCTGATGTGGACATTTAAAGTGACAGTTTAAAACATCTGCTCATCATCACAACTGCAGTCCACTGAGAGCTGGGTCAGACCAGAGCTTCTCCATGTCAGCAGGAGCCCAGACTGAGACCTGTGGCTGCCTCAGGTCTGTGTGCAGGTCTCTGTTCTGACCCCTGACAGTGGAACCTCAGCTCTGATGATCAGCAGCCATGGACGCTCTACTGCAGAAACAGCTTTGTGCAGTCCAGAGAGAAAACCCTGCAGGAGGCCCATGCTGGTCTGGCTCTAACAAAGTGCACCTGCTCTCCAGCCCGTCGATGTACTCCTTCCTCCTCCGCCGGCTGTCCTGAGCAGACTGCTTGTTGCGAATTTTCCTCCGGACTTTCTTCAGGATTCTTTCCTCAGCCTGCAAACAAAAGTCATTCAAGATCAGCGTCACTGTTGAAGTGAGGAGACGCTGCAGTCACCGTGCACTGCGCCTCAGGCTGACCTTGGTGAGAGGGAGGTTGTTGGGCAGAGAAATTCCTTCCTGGGTCAGCAGCTTCTGTTCCTCCTCGGTCAGCTGCAGCTCCGGGTACAGCTGCAACAGCAGAAGAAGAAGAGTCAGTCCTCCGGCTCTGACCGTTACCTGAACCGACTGCAGCTGAACTGTTTCTACATAAAGTCTCACCAGATCAGGGTCGGGGCTGGGGGGGTCGACGAGGTGAACTGCAGGGACCAGCGGCAGCTCGTTCACGATGCAGGAGTCTGAGAAGAGCACCTGAGAGCTCCAGCCATCTGCACGGGACAGGAAGTGACGGAAACGTAACCACCGGTGCTTGAGATCGGACACACTGTCCACACTGCAGATTAATCTGGCACTTCATGGTCTGGGCCACACGTGGATGTGAACCTCAGTCCACTGCCCAAGCCCCAGACCAGCCTCAGACCTGCACACAAATTGGCCCCGGGCCTGTCCCCGCACCTGTCAACAGAAACCCCAAACGGACTAAACCTCCTGAGCAGCTGAAACACTCACCGAGCTCGATGGAGATGACGTTCTCCTGTCCAGGATCAGCCTTCGCTCCCAGACCGCCCAGCCTGCTGATGTCATAAACCACCTGGTAGACAGTTGCCGGGGATGCCACCACCGCTGCCGCTGCTGTCACCGTGCTGCCCGGACTCTCGACCACAGGGTCTTCAGAGGTGTTGCTGTCGCTGTCTGATGAGGGGTCTCCGGGCGGCCCGCTGGGAAACACCTCGTTTGGGTCGACCCCATGGAGGACGTCCTCTGATTCGCTGTCGTTCAGAGTCTGGGACAGAGTGACGTCATCGATGAGCCGCAGGTTTTAAACTGTGGCTTCTTATAACTGATGTTTCAACATTTCTAGCATTTTAAAAGATCCGGTTTGAGCTAAGAGCATCTGACTATAACATTAATCCAAACTCTTTCTGCAACCTGTACCTGACTGGAGACCCCCAGGTCCGGTTCCACCACCCAGTCCTGCAGCTCCTTCTCTGAGCTGCTGAAGACGAGCTGGTCGAGCTGCCAGCTGTCTGCCGCCACGCCGCCGCCGGGAAACAGCTCCCCCCTTTCTGCATCCATCACCTGAAACCACAGAGATGCTGTTCACCACCCAGTCAAAAAAACAAAAACAAATCAACGTCCTAAAACAGTCGTCACTTTTTACAGTCCATTGGTCACAGCAGCGTCTGGAGCTGGTTTATGGAAACAGACGGGCCTCCCATTGTTGGTGAGGAAGAACCATGTGAGCCAGGTCAGCGGTGTGGCTCCCTGCTGTGTTTTTAATAGTCTTTGGACAACAATGGAGGTCTACGGCACAGACCCATAAGCTGAACCAGGTTCTGGATTCACACACATTCATTGGTGCTGTTGGTCTCTGGATGGGATCTGGACTCAGGGACACACACACTGAATCAGCTGCTGCATATTCAGGCTAAAGGACAGAAAGAGGTTCAGGTCCAAAGAAAACAGGTAGAAGAGCAAAGGTGAGTCCGTGTCTGTAACATGAGCTGCCAACACGTAAACAAACAGCAGTGACGCAACACAGGAGGAGGATATCCTGGTAGTGACACACACACACACACACACACACACACACACACACACACACACACACACACACACACACAGGGCCAGTCGGACTGAACAGACACCTGATATCCTGCTCCACTGGTTTCCAGTTTGCCCTCCAGCCTTTCAAACTGGATTTCTGGGTTCACGCTGCAGCTCAGACACAAACAACGACGGTGAAACAAGTTTCAGCTGAATTTATTTAGAACCCGAGACCTGGACCGGCCCCGCCTCCTGCAACAACTGAGGCCCAGAACCAGACCCGTGTCTCAGAGAAATCCCGTTTCGGCTTTTCGATAATCAACCATCAATCATCAATAATCAATGAGGGGAGCAGGCTGTTCACACTTACTGTTAGTTTTTACTTCATTAGTTCCTGAGACCCAAATACCGGAAGGACTCGTTAGAACTGCGTCTTTTCTGTCCCGAGCTCCACCGGGGGATCAAACAGCTGGAACATCTGCAGCTCTTCGTGGTCGGTCCGTGTTAGACCGGACTCTTTCCGGTATCCTGTGTTTCCTGGCTCAGACCTGGTCCTGGTTCCGGCCCGTGTGATACTCACTGTGCTCGGCTGCGGCCCCTGTGCAATTGCGGGGCCCGGACACCGACACGGAGACTCGGCTCCTCAGTCAATGCTTCCGCAGAGAGTCCAGCTCCAGCTGCAGCTCCGAGCTCATCCCCGTCAGCTTCCTGATCCGGCTTCTTCTTCTCTCCAACCAGGCCGGACCGTGCACCGAGAGCCGCTGCCCCCTGCCGGTCCCTGCTGGTCCGCACATCTCTCAGGCGGCGCTAGATCCCAAGAGTCGGGAGTAGGTTGTGTTGGGAGCTGGTGGGCCCCTGTAAAAGGCCCCGGACCTTTGTGGTCGTCTGCCTTTTTTTTTGAGGTTTTGAGGTTTTCCTGTTTCTGTAGCATTTGCACTGGAGTACCCCCCCCCCCCCCCCCCCCCCCCCACCTACCACTTGGCAATAAAGCTCATTCTGATTCTGATTCACACTTTGACCTCAGTAAGATTTTAAAAGCAGTACTTTTACTACATGATGGAGTATTTTCATAGTGTAAGTACTTCTGGGGAGAAGTACTACATCAGGTACTACTACACTGACGACAGAAACAAAACCAAAGGCCCAGACAGACTCAGACAGAACTCAGCTTTATTTAATCGTTAAGGCAGACAGACGGAAAACCAGTGGACAGAGAAGCCAGACTACAAACCAGTCCACTACAAACCAGTTAGAACAAACCACTTGATTACAAACCAGTCCACTACAAACCAGTCCACTAGTAGAAAACGAGCTAATAACCCAGTTTATATTTTTAAACCTGGTAAAAGGTGACGTATACACTGAAATATATAACATTAATGATATATTATTATTAATATTAATACTATAAACACATAATAATAATAATATATAATATTTCAACCTGATTATGTCAAAATTTCAATGGCAAAACTCACCTGGAAAACAGCTCACTACTATGACTACTGTTTATAATATTACTATGATTATCATTACTTTTAATATTACTATCATCATTACTTTTAATATTACTATCATTATTACTTTTAATATTACTATCATTACTTTTAATATTACTATCATCATTACTTTTAATATTACTATCATTACTTTTAATATTACTATCATTACTTTTAATATTACTATCATTATCATTACTTTGATTGTTGCTTCTTCCATATGTTATTAGTCCAGGGACCACATGTGGTTTGTAGAGTTCACACCAACACGACGTAACACTTCACACTTCTCAAAGTTTCTACTTACATTTGTTCTTTCTTAACATCCTGCTTCATTCTGGAACACATGGCAGAGTCCTGCACGGGTCCAACTCCGCAAACCTGCACCGCACCTACAAAGCTCTGTATCAGACCCGACCGGTTGTTACCTCTGAATTTAGTCTGGACCCGACCTGATGCCTCATTTGTGACACCCTGCTATTGGTCCACATTTGGATTAATTTGTAAAAGTGCAGCCTCACAAATTAATTCTGCTTTACACCGTCAACAAATATGACCAATAGGAAACAAGTCGATCGCCCCCTGGTGGCCGGTTGCTGTGAAGGTCATAAACTCTGCCCCATGTTTGTTGACCCGGTGCAGGACTCTGGTGTGTCGAGCTCCTGGTTCTTCAAACATGTTCATGTCAAAAATGTTACGCAGTTTTCTCTCAATGTAACTGTGACATAATGAAAAGCTTAATTATTTCACACAAGTCCACAGGTTCAGATCAGGGTGGACTGATCAATCAACTGATAAACTCCATCACTGGCCTGTTGCTTGAGGTCGCTCCACCTGGCACAGCCTCAGAGAGGAGCCTGTGCCCCACGGTCTGAAAACCACATACAGACACTCTTGGAACTTGGTGTGGAAGGTGTGCAGGTGTGTCAGGAACCTCCCAGAAGAAACCTTGTAGAAGGACAGGACCCCGGCCTCCCAGTCCAGATACATGGCCAGTCTCCGGGAACCAGCCTGAGGCACCTGAAGGACGATGCTCTTCATGTCATGATACGCCCGGTAGCCATGAGTACAACAATGCAGACTCCAAGAATTCGCATTGTATCCTATGACAGAGTGATAGCCTGGACCTTTGTGAACGATACCCTTGTAGGTCACTCCTAACCCGGCCCAGTTTCCTTCCCACTCCACCTCCCAGTAATGGCGGCCAGTCAGGCCCTCCTGGAACAGGACTTGGGTCCAGTAGTCAAACCTGTCAGGGTGATCGGGATACTGCTGCTCTTCCTCGCCCTGGCTAACTTTTCGTTTGTCGTCAGAGAGGATGAGGAGTTTGTGGGCTGTGTTATCATCCATGCTGAGCTCACAGGCGTCTGGTGGCAGCAGGAGAACAAGACGTTAGACAGGAACAATGTGAATCCAACAGGAAACCTCAAACCTAGACCTGGTCCACAAAGGGAACACTGCTGTAAATCAGTGCTTCAGGCACAATAAACTGCAGGTACTTGTAGTTACCTTTTTGTGATGAAAGTGGCCATGACATGTCACAGCAACACACAACCAGGAGTCTAAACTTTACTGCAGAGAGAACTGTTCTTCATGCATCACTGCTAAGGTGTGAGACTGCATTAAACTTTTAACATCATCAAAAGCTGCCTGGACCTGATTCCAACTCACATTCTCTCAGTCCCGGTTTAAACCAGTGCTCTGCATTGTGGTCGATTCTGTGAGCAGGAAAAACACGAGGTCAGTGTGGATCATGATGCTGCGTCTTAATCCCTGGTCAAAATTATTACTCACCTGAATTTAACAGTTTCACACTGTCCCTCCTCCAGAGCGTCAGAGACGAGCTTCACTCCAGAATCCCCGAGGTGGTTGTAGCTCAGGTCCAGCTCTCTCAGGTGGGATGGGTTGGTCTTCACTGCTGAGGCCAAGAAACCACAACCTTCTTCTGTGACGCAGCAGAACGACAACCTGTGACAGGAGGACAGACTTCGCTCTGAGCCGAGGGTCGGGGCTGGTCCTCGTGATCAGAATGAAAAAGGAAACCACACTACACGTGTATCCTTCAGGTGTTAAACATGACTGGTTTTACCTGAGGATTTCCAGTTTACACTGCACGCTCCCCAGTCCGGTGCAGAGCAGCCTCACTCCCTCGTCTTCAATGTCGTTGTCACTCAGGTCCAGCTCCTTAAGATGCGATGACTGACAGCTCAGGACTGACGCCAGGCTCCCACAGCACCTCTGGGTGAGACTGCACCTGTTCAGCCTGCAGGGACAAACATTTCTGGACAGTTTGAAAATGAGACTATTCAAGTGTAACTGTGTTTAGGGGAAACTAAAGCTCAAGAACTAACTAGAAAAAGTCCAGCTGTTCTTCAGCACTTTCACTTTCTGAACCAACTTGCTTTACTTTCTGTTGACTGTGACAGGAAATGGGTGTGAAGCCTAAAAACATGCAGGTCATAGTTTGCACAAAGGGAGCAAACCATGGCCTGTGGAGACAAATGTAGAAATCAGAAACTTAGAATCAATAAAATAAAGGAGGCAGAAGGATAAAGATACTGAAACACATGAGCCTGTGAAGGTCACGTTACTCTCCACTCACCTCAGTGTCTTCAGCCCGCAGTGTGGACTCTGGAGTCCCCTACAAAGATGCTCGACCCCCAAGTCTTCTAAGACATTGTCACTCAAGCTCAAATGAAGCAGCTGGTTGGAGCTGGAGCTGAGTGCAGAGGACACAGCCTGGCAGGAGTCTGCAGTGAGATTACAATCATTCAACCTGGTGAAACAAGAAGACAGGGCCGGTCTGGTATTAGACGAGTGAGGGATAGCTGTACCACAATGTGGGACCACCGGAGTAGTGGGACAATGATCAGAGGTACTTGCATTGCTGATCTGGATGCTTTGATGGCTGGGAGGAGCTTGTGAAGGTCTTCTGCTTTTCTGGAGTATTTCTTGAGGTGGATCTCCTCTTGTCTCTCCGGTGACGTCAGCAACACAAAGACCAGGGCCGCCCATTGAGCTGCAGAGCACTGGTCCATCACGGACTCTCCATCTGACTCCAGGTACCTCTGGATGTCCTCCACCAGCGAGCAGTCGTTTAACTCGTTCAGACAGTGGAAGAGATTGACGCACTTCTCTGGACAAAGAGTCTGACTGATTTTCTCCCTGATGTACTTGATGGATTCCTCACGACTGTCTGAGTCACAGGGTTCTACCTGGATCTTCAGGTCTCTGAGCAGAACCTGACTGGACTCCTGAGACAGTCCGAGGAGGAAACGCAGGAAAAGATCCAGGTGGCCGCTGTTGCTTTGTAAGGCTCTGTCCACTGCTGCTCTGTGCAACTCGGACACAGGTTTGGCTTTGGTCATGTGTTCAGACTCCTCCATCATCAGGTTCACACCTCTGACCTTCATCACGTGCACATACAAAGCTGCAAGAAACTCTTGGACGGAGAGATGCACGAAGCAGAAGACTTTATGCTGCAAGCACGACTCTTCCCTGAAGACCTGAGTACACAGTCCTGAGTACACAGATGCTTCTTTGACATCGATGCCACAGTCTCTAAGATCGTCGACGTAGAAGATCAGGTTGCCCTTCTCCAGCTGCTCGAAGGCCAACTTCCCAAGGGACACGATCGCCTTGTTATTCCCATGGGAGTCCAGCTGTTGCTCCTCATAGTACTTGACCTGCATCTGTGTGATCTGATGTGCCAGAAAGCGAATGTACATCTGGGTCAAGGTCTTTGGCATTTTTCCTCCTCCTGCACTGGAGCACATTTTCCCCAGGACAATGGAGGAAATCCAGCAAAACACTGGTACGTGGCACATGATGTGGAGACTTCTTCTTGACTTTATGTGTGTGACGACTCTTTTGGCCAAGTTTTCGTCCTCAATTTTCTTGTGGAAGTACTGCTCCTTCTGGTGGTCAGTGAAACCTCGTATCTCGGTCACGCGGTCAACGTGCTGTGGAGGGATGCAGCCGGCAGCCGCAGGTCGGGTGGTTATCCACAGATTGGCGTCTGGTAGCAGGTTACCTGCAATGAGGTTTGTCAGCAGCACGTCCAGTGAGGCTGACTGTGTAGCATCACAACATCTGTCCGTTCCCTCGAAGTCCAGATGTAGTCTGCATTCATCAAGACCATCCAATACAATCAGAACTTTGTACTTGTTCAGGTCTTTGAGTCCAGATTCTTCCAGACCTGGAAAGAATTCACACAGCAGCTCCATCAGACTTTTTCTTTCATTGCTAATCAAATTCAGCTCCCTGAATGGAAGTGAAAACAGGAGCTGGATCTCCTGACTGGCCTTCTCCTCAGACCAGTCCAGAACGAACTTCTGTACCAACACAGTTTTACCGATGCCTGCTATCCCCTTGGTGAGCACCGTTCTGATCGGGTGGTCTTCTTTGGGTAGGGGCTTGAACATGTCCTCACACCTGATTTGAATCTCCAGAGGTTTCTGTCTTTTGTACGCCGTCTCAATCTGCCTCACTTCATGTTCGCTGTTGACTTCTCCTCTCTCTCCCTCCATCAGATACAGCTTAGTATAAATCTTCTTTAGAGGCACAGGCCACTGTTGTGTTTCCACCAAGCACTCGTTTTTACTCATCAGGAGAGATTTTAGTCCCCGCTGGCACATGGCGAGTTCTCCGTAATGACCTGACGGCACATAAAACAACCATTACATCACTTCTGAAGAGGCTGTACTGCTGCAAAGGCCATTTCAATCACTCTCAACATTTTAGAACATCAGCTCCTTTAACAAACACAAACCACTAATACAGTCTCTTACTCTTCTCAAGTGTGTGAGCATGTCCTTCCTCATTCAAGGTCCTCAAGATATGGAGGGCGATCTTCAGAACAGCTTCTCCTGTTTCAGTATTGGTCTCAGCCGGCTCATCGTCGGCGTCCTCCTGCTCGTCTTCCCCAAACAGTCCTTTGTGTTCTGCAGACAGGACCTTCTTATGCGTCCTCAGAGTTCGCTTTACGTAAGCCAAAGTTCTGGCTTCAAACTCCTGACAGAGACCATAAAATAATAATTATCACTATCAAAAGAAAAAAGACAGACAGCTAACACCAACCCAGCAGGTCTACACCAGAACTTACTGTTTTATATTTGACATTAATGTTAATGCAGTGATGTGTTTTTCATCTTTGATGGTACAAATATAAAAGATTTCATTATGAACAGCTGCACACAGCAACAAATCCACTTATGTCCAATTATTTAACCTGCATGTTAGGAATGAAAAAAAAAGATTCATCTTAAATAAATGAGAAGTACAAGAATAATGAATGATGCAGATTAGCTGCATATTAAACACTCACACTGAGCCTGCCCTGGTTCTGCTGAACGTCTGATGAGGTCTGGCCACTGAAAAAGATAAGACAGTGATCAGAAAGATGTTTTCCAAATCATGGCTTAGCTTTTGGAAATATTCCACCAGCTACACAAAAAATAATACAATTGTTAACTTACCTGAAAACTACTGTACATGCTCATATATAAAACAACAGGGAACGTAAAGTACTGCACCGTCTGAGGGTGAGGTGGGCAAAAATCTAAAAGCTGTACTCTATAGTGTACCCAGTCACACTGTGGGTTTCTAACTTATTTCCATGCAGGCGTCTGCCCTTACAGTCATTTATTAATTATTACTCTCACACACGTTTCCACAGCTCACTGGTTAAAACAACACACAGAATTGGAGCTGAGAGAACCAACATCTTACATTGACACTGGAGGTCTGGGTTCACCAGTGAGGTCTGGAGGAAAGTCTATGGACATGTTGCTCCTCAGAGAGTCAAAACCGACTCTTCCCTCAGGTTTCTTCTTCACTTTTCTGACACTGTAGAGGGGTTCAGAGGAACATTAGACCTGACGTCTCAGCAGATGCAATAATAAAATCATGTACACTGACAGTAGAGATAATCTTACTGTGTCATTTCTGGAGGTCTGGGTTCACCAGTGAGGTCTGGAGGAAAGTCTATGGACATGTTGCTTCTCAGAGAGTCAAAACCGACTCTTCCCTCAGGTTTCTTCTTCACTCTTCTGACACTGTAGAGGGGTTCAGAGGAACATTAGACCTGATGTCCTGTTCATTTCCCACCACTGGTCACGTTGCTATGTTGTGGTTGTGCAGTGATAAGCTGTAAGCTGCCTCAAATGCAGCAGAGAAGCCAGAGGTAGTTTCTAGTTGAGATTTTAGCAGCCACATTCAGAACATTTCACTGTAATTTAGGATCATATCAAAAACACATAAGCAGCTAATGTAAGATCAATGTGGTCTTATGATTAATTTGGATTTATACGTGCTATAAAGTGTATCTACACTAAGTAACAATAGGATATATACTGTGGAGATCCTCTTACTGTGGAGGTCTGGGTTCACCAGTGAGGTCTGGAGGAAAGTCTATGGACATGTTGCTCCTCAGAGAGTCAAAACCGACTCTTCCCTCAGGTTTCTTCTTCACTCTTCTGACACTGTAGAGGGGTTCAGAGGAACATTAGACCTGACGTCTCAGCAGATGCAATAATAAAATCATGTACACTGACAGTAGAGATAATCTTACTGTGTCATTTCTGGAGGTCTGGGTTCACCAGTGAGGTCTGGAGGAAAGTCTATGGACATGTTGCTTCTCAGAGAGTCAAAACCGACTCTTCCCTCAGGTTTCTTCTTCACTCTTCTGACACTGTAGAGGGGTTCAGAGGAACATTAGACCTGATGTCCTGTTCATTTCCCACCACTGGTCACGTTGCTATGTTGTGGTTGTGCAGTGATAAGCTGTAAGCTGCCTCAAATGCAGCAGAGAAGCCAGAGGTAGTTTCTAGTTGAGATTTTAGCAGCCACATTCAGAACATTTCACTGTAATTTAGGATCATATCAAAAACACATAAGCAGCTAATGTAAGATCAATGTGGTCTTATGATTAATTTGGATTTATACGTGCTATAAAGTGTATCTACACTAAGTAACAATAGGATATATACTGTGGAGATCCTCTTACTGTGGAGGTCTGGGTTCACCAGTGAGGTCTGGAGGAAAGTCTATGGACATGTTGCTCCTCAGAGAGTCAAAACCGACTCTTCCCTCAGGTTTCTTCTTCACTCTTCTGACACTGTAGAGGGGTTCAGAGGAACATTAGACCTGACGTCTCAGCAGATGCAATAATAAAATCATGTACACTGACAGTAGAGATAATCTTACTGTGTCATTTCTGGAGGTCTGGGTTCACCAGTGAGGTCTGGAGGAAAGTCTATGGACATGTTGCTCCTCAGAGAGTCACAGCTGGGCGGTCCTTTCCTTGATCCACATTCACTCATTTTCAGTAAATCTGATTCACACTGCAGAGCCCACAGAGTCGCCAAGATCCCAAACGCCACAGGAGTTTCCACAGCCTGAAGACACTTCCAGGTCCCACCAGCTGGGGGCGGTAAGGTTTTGGACAAAGTACTGGGAGAGTGTGTGTGTAAACAAACTGGTTCAATCACACTTCCTTCGTCAGGGTAAATGTCATTGTGTGTAACGAGAGTACGACACTAGAGTCTGCAGTTAACTCCAACTACTGGAACATTTCTGACACTGCAGAAAACAGGAGACATGAACTTAATCAACCAAATCAGTCCAACGTTCGTCTAAAGACTCCAGTGTCCCCATGAACACCTGGTGTATCATATCAGGAGGTGAAGGCAGGGCCACTGTCAGCAACACAGACCTTTGGTACTGATATGCACCTGTGTGACGTCCAGTGGGACCAATCAAAAGGTGCAGACTATCCCTGTTAGCTGATTGGCTCGTTTTATTTAGAAGCTGTTTGATTGACGGGGCATCCGTGAGTTCCCGCCCAGGTCAGGACTGCACAACTGAAACTGTGAAACTGCAACACAAAGCACAGAGTTAAATGTTAACAGAACATGCTTGGAACCTTTTCTAGAACAAAGCAACACGTTCACACATTCAAATCTCACTTCCCAGTGCGTTTTCCACAGATATGCGAATGTCATTAGCAAAAGTTTGGTCAGCTTGGAAACCAAACTCTCCACATTCACGACCTGTTTCCAAACGTTCAGCTCCTGGTTTCCAGTGTCCCTGGTCGTGACCCTGTGCTCGCCTCATATTTCAGTACCGTCAGTAAACAGACTCACCTGTAAATGCACGTTCGCATGTTGTTGAGAGAAAAACGGTCCCAAGCACCAACTGCGACATCGGACGTTAGTCAACTTTCACTTTCACTGTTAACTGTCAACAAGATGAGCGGGGCGGGGCAAACACAAACATTGAGCCAATCAGCAGCGAGCTTGTTGAACGTACACGCCCCATAGAGAGCGGGGAGTCTAAAGCCACAATGTGAATGGACAAACCACCTGTCAATCAAACATGTCGATCATCTTCACGTGGGGGTAGATCGGGGGCGACCTGGATTAAAGAAGGCATCTGATTGGTCGGTTATTTACCTTAATGTCTTGTGTTACGGCGCAAATATCGACATCGAAAATTAACAGGAGCGTGTTGAAACAAAGACCACAAAGCCACAATGATTCCGGTGGCATGTGCAACCTTTTCTATACAGTATGGAAAAATAAGTTAATACACAATTAGCAAGTTTTTAAAATCAAAAAATCGATATAGTGACACTGGTGACAAAGAAAGTCACTCTGAATTAAGAAGTACTTTATTAATCCCCAAAGGGAAATTCAGAAAAATAAGAAATATTGTTAAAATTTAACTTCATGTGATTTTAGTGGTGTTGCCACGTTTTGGTCTTTCCTTGAATATTGGACCTCAAGGCCACAACTTCTCTGACAAACATGGGACATCACTGATAGACAGATAAAACTGTGGGCTTATCCAGTTCTCAGCAAAATACAAATGACATAAACTCCTGTGGTAAATACTGTGATAGAACAGCAGATATTTACCAATTTCCAAATTTCAAACCACACCAAGACAATTTAGATCAAAAAGTACAACTTTAATAAGGAAATTACTCTGCATTAATATGTGGATGTTAAAATTGTAAATTAATGGAAGATGAGAACAAAAAGAAAAACTGACAAAACAAGCTTCAATACATGAGTCAAAAACAGTTTGACCTAATTAGGATTATATGTACACATTTTAAATCTGAAATACAGACGCGATGTCCTGAGTCAGAAGCAAAGATCAGATTTGTCAAACAGGATTTAAATTTAAAACCTGTAATTGTCTCTTCCAACACTTAAAACAAAGCTCTTCATTCTGACCTTCAGTTCTTTTCTTATTAACAACAACTGAATTTATCTGTAATAGCCTGAACCTGCTCGTGGCACAGTAACAAACCAGGCTGTTCATTAGCAAATGTCACTTGTGTCCTGCTAAAAGTCGACTTCATGCAGAGGAAACCTGCAGTGACTTTCAGTCAAGTTGAAGAAATGAGAGTCGTCCACGTCTTAGGAAAAGTCTTTTTTATTATTACTCACTGCTTTGCCTTGGACTCGGCCAGAGGCACCAAACGTGCCAGAGACCATTTAAAAAAAGCTGATGGTGATGAAGACGGTTGAGTTAATCTGAAAACTATACACCAGCCACACATTAATAACAAACATAATCCTGTAAAAAACAGCTTGGTACGAAGCTACGGTTAAAATGAATGAAAACTGAGCTTTGCAGCCATTTCTGAAGAAGTGTTGCTGCGGTTCATGTCGACTTTATTCTTCAGATCTTCATGTGATGAGCTGTGAGGGAACATTTAACGCATCAAGAACAAAACCACGAGAGCAATGTCAAACCTGCCTATATACATTCCTTTTATCCTCAGTTACAGAAACACTGTCTACACATCTTCTGTTATCCAGGTTTTGGTCACTGTTTAGAAGCTAGATCCAGTGAATCAGCATGCTAACACAATACACTAAGTGGTTATGTGAGTTTATCGTTCCTGTTTTCCTAAAATTATTACGTTTTCCAGCTGCGAGGGGCATTTGGACTGTATGGGACACAGCATTAGACTAACTGGGACGTGGATGTTCAACAAAAAGAGAACGTGTCTGCTAAATATGCACACAGAGAAAACTCCCCCTGCAATCAGCTGCCCTGTGCTTGACAACAGTGAAGTCCTCACACAATTCAGGAGCTGAAAAAGCCCCACTCTGGCTCCCGGGGTCAAAAGTTTACAATACAGAAATATCTGAGGAGCTGAAACGGCCTGAATTTTCTGCCCATAAACAAATCCTGCAGCGGTGTGTGTTATTACCAAGTGTTGACACTGCTGAAGACTAAAACCATGTTGGAGTCTCAAAACCACAATGAGGGTCAGGGGCTGTGTGTGTTACTCACAGATTTGACTGTCTGTTTGATGTAGTCCTTCCTGCTGCTCAGGTCGTGCTCTGGGAAGGTGTCAAACACCTGAGACAGGAAAATCACAGCAAATCACATGACACGCAAAGCAAAAACCGAGTGCACACACCGTTTAATGCAGGAGTCGCCGTCCTGGGTGTGTGAACAGGGCGGAGCTTCGTACCCTTTGGCAGATCTGTTTCATGGTCATCTCCTCCAGGTTGGCTTCCTTCAGCAGACTCTGGACCGTCTCCTTCAGCTGTTCGTCCGTCGGAGCTTTCTTAATCATCTTGATGAGCGGCTCGTCGTCGTCTGAACTGTCCTCTGCTGCAGGGGGAAGTAGGCACAGAGAAAAATCAGCTATTTGCTTATTCACAGACACATTTTACACCTGCAGTTAGTTTCTCCACAGAAAACAGCAGGAAAGTGGCTGCTGCTGTGGGATATTAAAGACCAAAGAGGTACACTGCAGTTATTCAGGCCACCACTGCTTTAAAAACCATTATAACACTTCTAGCCCTTCAGTGTTCTTGCACCATTTTTAAAGTCTAATCCAAAACTTACTATAAATACTATAAATCCAATTTAAGACCCAAAACATCAAAACAATTTCTTTGATTGGAGAATTTAAAATCCTACTGGTGAACATTAACGACAAGACTACCTGCTGCACAGAACGAAACTGATGTTTTCAAGATTTTCCACTGTAGGTGAGCCCAGACCTTTCCATCCCAGCAGCTGTGTCACTTCCCAGGACTAAATCCAAATAGAGTTTCTCAATTTTATTGTGGTCACATGACCCACAATTGGCAATATGGTGCTCTGATTAAAAAACTTGAGCATCTCTAGGAGACACAGTTATAAGAAGAGAGTGAAATTGTGCTGGCTCTATATTTACCTGTGCAGCCTGATCTCACCTGTGTTTGTGTTTTTACTGTTGCTGCTGCTGTCGGCCTTTTTTGTTTTGGCTGCTGACTTGGCAGGAGCTGATTTCTTATTTCTGGGCTGCTTAAAAATAACAAAAGAAGCATTAGCTCAACAACATCACACCGGAGAGAAACGACCTCCCCTCCACACACACACACACACACACACACACGCACACACACAACAGTCAGTGCACATTACTGCTCCATGGAAATCTGACACTAAAGCGATGAACAAAATGAGACGTAATGAGGTGAGATTAAACAAGCAGCAGCTCCAACACTCGACCTTTACCTCGTTAGATTTGAGTCGTACCTTCTCATCAGCTTCACTGTCGACCTCAGACTTAGACTCTTCTGAACCTTCGTCCTTCTTCGCCTTCTTTTTAGGAGGACCTGTCTTCTTCGCTGGTGTCCTCGGTCGTTTTACTGCTGCTGATTTCTTGGATGCAGAACTCCCTCTGCCTGGCTTTGATTTTGGAGACTGACACAAAATGTCTGCAGGTTAAAAACTTTTTAATGCGTAAACAGCTGATCGGGCTCAGTGTTTAACTTCTGGTCATAAACCCAGTTTAAGTTTTTCTTTGATGAAACAAGGATTTGAAACAATCATTTTTCAGCAAAGACCTCACCTCAACCTCATCTTCATCATCTTCCTCATCATCTTCCTCCTCGTCCGACTCTTCTTCTTCATCAGCAGACTGCTCCGACTTGTCTGACTGGTCCCCCTCTTTCTCTGATGGTTTCTCTTCTGCGTCTGATCCCTCAGCCTCAGCTGAAGCTCCTGCCTTCTCATCTTCCTCATCGTCGTCCTCATCACTGCTGGAGTCCATGACGATGGCTTTGGACTTGCTTCCTGCTTTGGACTTTTTGGGACTAGACGACGAGCTGCTGGGTTTGGATTTGCTCTTCTTCTTGCTCTTTGCCTTTGAGTCGTCACCTGACAGTTTCTTCTTAGATTTCTTCTTCTTCTTCACAGGCACACGCTGCAAAGGACAAACAGTTTAAACAGTGAAACAAATCTCAAAATTATACTCAGCTTAGTGAAAATGTTACCACTGAAACTTAAATGTCCATAACAAGGGAAAAAAAAACAGAATAGAGACCAATGACACGGTACATAAAAAAGACACAGGACAAAAGAATATGAAACTTCAAACAACAAACAGATGATTATGCAGAGTCACCTTCCCGCTGTTTTTTGGTGCAATGAGGAAAGCCAGGATCCTGTCGACCAGGTCTGTATGGGTTCCTTTCTTCTCCAGATCCAAAACACCACAGACTACTTTCAGCTTTGTGTTGGTAAAGTGTGAATTCCTGCAGCCAAGAAAAAAGAAAAGTGACAGCAGCACTTATTATCCGCTTTAAAAGCAGCTTCATCATGAACACTGTTTATCTCTGACAGTGACCTGCACTTCACTGTCACTGAGCTAAAAACTGAGAACTACACTTTGAAAACGACGACAGCCATAAACACTTTGGCTGTAGTTGTTCACACCAGGTGAATCACACATTTAAGCACAACGCATTTATGCATAAGTCAGAATACAGTTCTTCCAAACTACTGTCAGTGTTTGTGCAAACAATCAAAACTTTGTGAAACTCTGATTCCAAATGACAGAAACTTACTTGAGAAGTCTTTCTCGTTTTTTGGTGTACTGTTCGCTGTCAGCATCAAAAGCAAAGCCGTTAAACAGACGCAGGTTCTTCTTTATTGTGGCCATCTGTTACAGGGAAAAACGATCTTTTGATGAGCTGACTGTTATTCTTCACTGTAAATGCTCACAGCTAACAGTTTTAATCTGGAACAGCATGTTGAGATTTGTCTTTTTTGTCTGGTGTTATATGTTATATGATATGGAACCAATTTGTTATTGGATAGTTACTAAGAAGTCATTAATAACTTGGGTTTCCCAAGTGGCCAACAGTAACTTGCTGCAACTGCAGACAGCGGCACAGCTACCAAAGTCTGTTAGTGTCTCCAGATTTGGAGGCTGAAAGCCCAAATATTCCAAGGCCAGACAGTCAGTCTGAGGGGTTGCAGGCATTTGTACCTTTCCCGGTCTGTCGAAAAGGATGGCGTGCAGAGGTTTCAGGTCAGCTGGCTTCATCTTGGTGATTTGGAAACTGGTGCGTGGAATGTCTCCTAATTTATCTCCGCTACCTGCAAACATGTTAATAAACCAACGGTTTTCATACTCGTAGCATATAGGTAGGTTATCTTTAAATGGCAAAGGTTCATACCCAGGAGTCTCTTGGTCAAAACTAAATATTTACCATCTCCTATCTTGAGCTTCTCCTTTTGCTTGGGTGCCTGGAAATCAAGTCTCTCAACTGTCTTCTTCGCCCGCTTGCCCTCAACGATTTCACCTCCTGCTGCAAGAACAAAATACGTTGTTGACCAAAAGAAACCAGGAAACAGAGTGAACAGTAAAAAATGCTTTGTCTGCATGTAACTGTCAGGAGTTAGCCAGAGACACCCTGTGTAAATGGTACAGAGACATGGTTGGAAGGTATTAGTGTCAAAGTGGTATTACATATCTAACCACCACAGCTGGGTTCAGATTCAGAATCAGACTCTGAAATACTTTATTAATCCCTTGCAGGAAATTGTTTAAATAGTTTGTTTAATCAGTCTTTGAACAGGGGAGTAAACCACCTGTTTCCCTTTACCAGGTATTTTGGAGCGGCTTTTGTTCGGACTCGACTGGTCTTTCTGTGATGTCTCCTGCTGGTCCTCCACATCTTCCTCTGACACCGCAGAGCTGTCCATTGCTTCCTCTGCCACGTCACTCATATCTGCACTGCCTCAATTAAACCTGCTGGGAGAAAAACATGCTAGCATCATCTCTCAGAGCTGGACTGGTGACGTCTGTGTTATGGATACACAAACATGCAACAACCAAAGTCTAATACTGCAGCATGAGTTTCATCCAGATGTGTCCAGATATAGAGAGACATGAGTTCATAAAGCTGCACAGAAAACATATAGTGTTTCTCCTGTTTTCCCCTGCTGAGGGTCGACTTTATAACCTCATCTACATTCATTTGTACAGTAATTGCAAAATATGTCACAGCTGCATCAGGATACTTGTCAGGCAGCTGCACTGAGCAACTATTTATTTCACAGTGACTGTTGTATCAATGAAACACTGTAGGAATAGTTTTAGAGATGTATTAATACCACGAAGCATCCGTGAACATTTCTTGCCATTAGAGACTAAAACATCACAATGTTTCGGTGAGATGTTCCGGGGCTTCCGCAAGTTTTATGAACCGCCAGATGTCGCTGTACTTGCTTTGTTTAAACTTCAAACCTTTTTACGCACAAATAAAAGAAAGCCCCATGTTTGTATCTGCCCATCGACAGTAACGAAAAGACACATTTCTAGTTTGTTTGTACTTTGTACCGCTGGTTCGGTATATTTGTGATGCATTCTGGTGGAGAAATTCATGCTCCGTAAACAGGAAGAAAGCCAACTAAAAGGTATATTTTCACAAAAGAAAACGGGATCTGGACTTTTGGATGTACCCGAACTGTCATTTAGCTCACAGCAATTCATTTACTGTTAATCTGAAGCATCGTTGTTACACGTTTTAACCACAAAGGGGTTTTAACCATAAAAACGAACGTATTTTGAATGAGGTATGGCAGACACACAGACAGCACTAATAGCTGAAACTAACTTCACATTTTGACACCAACTTGTGTCGGGAGTTGAAAGCGAGTCACTGACTATTCAGAGTTTCTCAGACAACATTGTGCTTAGTGTTTATATTCGCCTGTTTTCCACAATGTCCAGCTTTGGGCTGTTTGTTGTCTTTTCTGCCTTTGTCCTTTCACAATAAACGTCCGTGGGAATTGGCGCGCTGCCGCTCCACGGTTCCCATTTCAAACATGTTAGCTACTGACCGGAAACTAGCCCGCTGTCTGGCTCAGGTGTTAACTCCGACTTTCACCTTGGTCTCTCAGACCCCTCGGGCGGATGAAGAGCAGCTGGTGACTATTTGCTGCGGAGCTTTGAAGGCGCTAATGTTTGCTAGCTGACCGCGCTGCTAGCCGCTGCCCGCTAACGCGTTAGCTCCAATGTGTCAGTCAGTGTGTAACTACAGATGAGCCGCCCCATGGGGCAGCTACGGCCTCATGAAGCGACGCAACAAACTGCACTGAAATGTGCCTGAATACCCTGAGTCTCAGCCCCGGACAGTCTTAGACAGAACCGTAAAACTCTACCTGTTTTTGGACACAAACTGCGTCTCATCTGTCAGTGTCTTGTTTTTGATTTCATGATGGCGGTTTCTCAGGGGGGCGGGGAAAACTGCGGCGGCCACTCCACTGATTGGACGGAGGGCTGGTGACGTTGTACTTCTTCGTGTTGTAATTGGCGGAGAGAACCCCGTTAAAGTTGCATTACCGCCCCCATCTGTTGATACTGTTAACATGGCAACAACAACAACAACAACAATAATCCACCCATCCATTATCTATACCTGCTTATTCCTAACCAGGGTCACAGGGATAATAATAATAATAACTAAATAATAATAGTAACTGACTTCCTGTTAAAGGTTAAAGTGTGCAGATTATATATAAATAGTGAGCACCGGTGTCTTCCTTCTTAAATGGTGACATATGCTACAGTCTCCCCCATTGTGGGACTGAGCTAGAACTGGAAACAGCAGAGACCCTGAGCTGCAGACTCATCATGGCAACAGCAGATCATTTATACAAGATGTACATGTTTTAGTGCAGGTAGATCAATACATTAACCCAATAGAACAGCCAGAAAACCTTTGCTTGTTAGTGCTCAGATGACCTCCCTCCCAGTCCTGCAGTCTGAACACCAGACAGACCAGGACCGGCCTGGCCTCTAACTCACACACACAGTCTATGTGTGAATAATGATTCTTGAGCTGCAGTATATAAAACATGATCTCAGTGTGGTTCTACAGACACATGGTGGCGTTGTGGGAGCAGCCTTTAAGTCTAGTAAAAGTGGAGCAGCTCTTTCATTTCGCCATAGTTTGATTCAGAAAAGCAGCGTGTTT
This sequence comes from Mastacembelus armatus, assembly GCF_900324485.2. Lineage (NCBI taxonomy): Eukaryota > Metazoa > Chordata > Actinopteri > Synbranchiformes > Mastacembelidae > Mastacembelus > Mastacembelus armatus. The sequence goes on from NC_046648.1 coordinate 25,326,151, forward strand.
TCCAGCAGCAGCATCCTGACTGAATGGAGCTGGTATGGAGGGTGGTTAATGCCACAGACCTGCCAGATCCAGACCAGACCTGAAACAGCTGTGAGATGATGGACAGCACATCGATTATTGAACTGAGGCCTTAAAAGCAGAATTATTATATTACGTTCTGTTTTTAATTGGGTCACACACAGACTGCAGTTTATTCAGTTCCACATACACTGTCCAGCTGCCCCTACCACTCACTAGAGACCAAATGTGGACCCATCCGCCACTGAAAATAGTCCCCAAATAATGACCTGTTTCCTCCTATTTGTGTCCATATGAAATGTCCCATCATAGTCAAAACTGACATTCAATACAAGGAGGTCCACAAGGGAAATAAATAAATGAGCAATTATTCATTTAGATATTTATTTCCATATTCATTTATGTTTATATTTCTCTATAGGTCTACTCATTTTTGAGTAGAAAATGTTCCCATATTTGAAACAATGAGAGAGAGACCCTCTTCCTTCAGTGTGGCATTAATCAGCCCCCATAGTTCCCCACTATGTTAAAAGCTGCTGTGAATCCCAGAGAGCAGCAAACCGAGGCTGCAGGAGATGCTGCTTCATGCCGTCTGCAGGATCCACATAACTTTATTCTCCTTATTTGTCATCATCTTCGTTTACAGAAAAAAAATTTGACTGGACTTTACTTTGCAGGAGGATTCCTGAAAACGTGGTTATCATCTCAGGAAGATGTTTAATAGCCTTCTCATCTAGACCAGGTAGGATCTTGTCCTGTGGTTCGTCCTGTGAGACCTGATGTTTTAGATCTGGGTGACAGACATTTGAGTAGCTTCTATTTTTCTTAAACATCTGTTTTTCCTTTTCAATCTCTAAGTTTAAAATCTAGATTTTTTGCGCATTTTCTTGAAATATTTGCAAGATGAAAGTCAGTGCAGCAAATAGATTCGATTCAATAGTACTCAGCAGTACTATCTTATTCAACAAGGTTGTTTTAAATTTTACTGGATGCAAAAAAGCGGCTCATTCAGTCTGAGACAAAAATCCTAAAAAAAAGACAAAACTCCTCAGTGGATGTTAAACTGAGAAGTGATGAGCACAAAAACAGTGACTGGAAATGGAGGGAGGAACCGATTAAATCATTTCTAAAACATGATGCACCTTTTAAATCGAGCCTGTCATTGATAATATGAACATTACAGGTCTCTATCATTAACTATCATTAAAAACATATTTAAATTTAGTGGTGACACCTGTGTGGTTTGGATTGCTGCATGCATCACATTCATTCCTCACATCGCTTCAAGCTGCTTCTGGGTCTGTTTTCTTTGTTGACAGTTTAATCAAACTGACTATTTAAACCGTTTCAGGTCACAACACACATTTTAGATTTCACTAGTTTGGTCAAAACAGATATAAACGGCGTTGACTATTAAAAGAGTTGTGTGATTTCTCTCTGCAGCGTGAGCCTGTCACTTCTTCAGTGTTTCTGTAGTTTTTAGATGACCTGAATATGCACATATCAGGATCCTTGAATAAAAGCTTGTGTGAATCACAGTTAATTTCCCCAGAGTGCAGCGATTCATTCTCAACGTTTCAAGGCTTTTTGACATCTTACATGTCTTTTTATGCACCTCAGGGACGTCCGGGTCCCAAGATTCATTTTGGTGGAGGTGGAGTGAAAGTCGAGGCCGTTTCCCTTCATGTATGATGTGTCTGATCTAAATGTCCCCTCAGCATCGAGACATAGACATTTTGTGCACTATATGTTTATACTGCAGTTTAAATTAAAGTGTTACCTGTTTTCATGAATAACTGTTCCCAGATTTGTGTTTAAAACAGTTTAACTTATCATGAGAAAACCCACGAACTTTAAAAAAACGTGTCAGATTTTTAGTAAAGAAAGTGCAATTTCACCAGAGCATGGTCACATGACCTCACATCTCATCACATGACCCTGACGTCTCCAATAATGAAACTGTAATGAATGAGGATGTCAGGACAAGAAAGATGTAAATACAGCACTGTGGTATAATCTTACAATTTTGCTTATTATGGTGTAAGAGAGAAACATCTTTTATTTATATTTTCCTGTTTTATTGTGGCGGTGCACATGTTTATGTCCTTTAATGTGACAGAGCTGAAGTCCACACGATTTAGTTCTGCAGAAAACAACAGACAGCAGTGAGTTCCTGTGGACCTCAGCTGTCGTAGCTCTGAGTCATTTCAACATGAGTGTGTCCATGTACGCATGTGTCACCTGTGCAGCTCAGCATTACAAGTCTTACTATTATTTTCACATATCAGAATAAAACTCAGGAAGATTTGTCAGCTGCTGACAAATAAGAAAGACTCCTGACAAAAAATAAAATAATAACAATGATAATAAAAAGTCAACAGCATCTGTCAGGGCCCGTGTACAGGTCGAGGCTCCTGAATGATCCAGAGCAGCGCTGCAACCTTCCCAACAGCTGTGGCATCAGCCTGGGCTCAGGACGAAGCTTTAGCCTCAGTCTCAGGTTCGGCTCAACAGCCTCATGTAATATTCAGGCTGTTAGAATTAGTGCGATGACTGTGTTAGACACAGTGAATCTAGTGAAGGGGAATGAATGATCTCAGGAATAGTAGCATTAGAGCTATTAATTAAATACGCAGCTAAAATATTTAAATAACCTGCTAAAAGTAGGGCACTGCTGGAGAGTCTGTGTCTGTTGAGACCAGGCAGTTACTTTACGAATTCAAGCCGTGTTTGTCAGCCTGTGTGACATGTAGACATGTGACATGTATGAAGGGTGATGTCGGACTGAGAGCATGTTTCTGTCTGTACGAAAGCAAAAATAGAAGCGTTCGTGCTCAGTGACCTGTCAGTAGAAAGAGCCAACTAAATGCTCAAAACCCAGGATGGAAAATCAAATGGAGACTGGTCCCTGTCCCAGACACAGCACAGGATTATTCAGACTATTATGAGAAAAGACAAAAAATTCTGATACACGTCCATTTCTGTTGGCACATCATGAAGTGTCTCAGTCCTTGAGTTTGTCTTTTGTTGCCTCCTGGTTCCAGATGCTTCACATCTGCTGGGCCAGACCCTCACAGGACTATATCGTTTCAACTAACCTCAGCACTAAGTACTGAAGCTTCATCAGGTACATGTGGCATCTCATGCTGACTGGTGTTCATGCATGAGTTATGCTCTAAACCTACTTGGTTCAGTTTAGAAATTCCACAATCCTAGAGCCAGTCTACAATGCCAGGGACCCCCAAAATCACCTGCTGCCTGGTTTGCAGGGCTCAGCCTTAGAGATGGGGTGCAGAGTTCAGACATCCAGATGGAGCACAGAGTAGAGCTGGTGATCCATTGCATCAAACGCTATGCCGGTTCAGGCATCGTTCAATCATCATCCATTGGAGGTTTCCAGGCATGTCCTACTGCAGGAGGCCCTGGGGTAGACCCAAGATGAACTGGAGAGATTATATATCTCCCCTGCCCTGGGAATACCTTGGGGTCCCACAGGAGGAGCTGGAAAACATGGCAACCCAACCCCAGACAAGCATTTGAAAATGGATGGATGGGTGATCAGAAAAAACATGGTTTAGGTTAAGACACTCATAACTGGAAGTGAACACCTTCTCCTGTGGGAAAGGGTTCTGTTTACTGACCCATCCATCCACACCAACCAGCTCCTAATGTGAACCTTCCCCTTCATAAACCACATCACCAAAAATACACAATCTGTATCTGGGCCTCAGGTCCACTGAAACCCTTTGGATCTTACAGAGACACCAGCTGTACCATAGTGTCTGTATGAGACGCCAAAAGGAAGTTGAGAAAATGTCAGCGTTTGATACTTGGGGAGGAGAATTGGCTGTTAGTCGTAATCCAGCTGTGCTGAATCTGAAGAAAAAAGATAGACAAGCAGAAAGCAGCTGTTTCCAGAGGTGCAGCTGTAAAAAGCCACAGTCCACCACCTGCTCAGCAGCAAACAGCAGACACAGTCAGAAACCAGCTGGTGAACATAGTGGAGCAGCTAAGGAGATGGTGGAGACCAAACCCAGAGCTCAAACTTATGGACCACTGGGCTGAGACTCAGCACAGGTTTGCTAAGACATGAGCTGTAGCACTAAGTTAAAAATTTGTCTGCATCTTTGAGCTTGTTGGTCAGTTTTTCTGCCCCAGAAATAGACATTAATACAGTTTTACTGTTTTACTGATTTGTCACATGTAAAACAAAAGTATTTGCTGCTCCTTCATTGATCCACCAGTTTCGCCCTCCTTCCTCCACCATGAGCCTCACGTACAGTTCGGTGGCCAGGTCTGAGTGCCAGAGTGACTACGCCTCCCCAGCCTCTCTGGACTCCAGTGTTTTCTTCAGCGAGACAACAGTGTCCTGTGTCAGAGACCCACTCGAATTCTTCACCATCAACGTCGGGGGAAGTCGCTTCGTGCTGTCGCAGGAGCTGCTGGCGTCCTACCCGGAGACCCGGCTGGGGAAACTGGCCTGCTGCAGCCGGGACTCAGCACTGGAGCTCTGTGATGATGCCGACTTCCTGGAGAACGAGTTCTTCTTTGATAGGAATTCACAAACCTTTCAGTAGGTGGTGCCAGTTTCTTTTCCTTCACATGCAAAGAGTCCTGCTGTAACCCCAACACCATAACTCAAAATGTAAAAAACACACCAAATCTAATACAAAGTCAAATTTTCTACCAAGTCCAATCTGAAAAAATACAGCTGAAGTGTCACCTGAAGCTTGGTCAGTCAGTACTAACTCGTACTGTGAAACTACACAAGGATTACTTTCTGTACTCTTCATGCTAACACGTTACCTGTCTCTGTATTTCTGCGACAGGTGTGTGATGAACTACTACCGGACGGGTCACCTGCACGTGAGGGAGGAGCTGTGTGAGATCTCCTTCCTGCAGGAGATCGAGTACTGGGGACTCAATGAGCTTTGCATCAAGTCTTGCTGCCGTGAGCGCTACTACCGCCGCAAAGAGCAGAAGGAGACCCTGGCTTTACGGAAAGACTTTGAGTCCAATGACTATGATGAAGACTTTGTGGGTGCTGCATGCCCGGCTCTCCGCCGGCGCCTGTGGGACCTGCTGGAGAAACCTGAATCATCACGGGCAGCTCGCACCTTTGGCTCACTGTCAGTCTTCTTCGTGGTGGTGTCGCTCATCAACATGGTGCTGATCTCACTGGACTTAGGGGAGGAATTTGGTGTGAGCGGCATCGGTGTTGGTGCCCCTTTGCTCTTCGACGCCCTGGAGTACGTGTGCGTGGTGTGGTTCACCGGCGAACTGGCACTTCGATTTCTCTGTGTGAGGGATAAGTGTCGGTTCAGTAGGAGCATCCCCAATGTGATCGACCTGCTGGCCATCCTGCCCTTCTACGTGACTCTGGCGGTGGAAAGCCTCCACGGAGGAACCACTGAGCTGGAGAACATGGGTCGCGTGGTGCAGGTGCTGCGACTGCTCAGGTCCCTCCGCATGCTGAAGCTGGGTCGACACCTGACAGGTAAACATGGAGCAGTCTTGAAGTTTTGTTGCTGTCAAGAGAACAAGTCAGTTGTTATTCTGTGTTTCTGAGGCTGCATCCACATCACAGCTGATGTTTCCACCAACTTGTGAACAAACAAAACCAGATCTGGGCCACTTGTACATCCTTATCCTTATATGTGGTTCTGGATCTGAATGTCTCTGTCTTCTCTTTATCTTTGAAATGTCCCTTTTTTCTGGTTGAAGGTTCATTTCAAACTGAACGTCTTTCAGCTTCATAAGATCTGTGCTCATCTGACCAGAACCAAGAACATGGTCTGTGGGTCATTTCTGACAACATGTCCTAAAGTTTGGATAAGAACTGAGAGGACCAGGGAAAGTGCTTCTCTTAAAAACATCTGCTCCTGCTCTGTGCAGGGATTTGATCCACAGAGAGAAAACAAGTGAGAAGCTGCTGCTGTGAGACCTGACGTTTTCCTGACAACGATGAAGATCAAAAAATATGGATTCATGTTTTGGGAGGACAGAAAGTGTGTGTGTGCAGGAGTGTATCCGTGTGTGAGCGTTTGATCTGGCTGATTTGGAGAACGATGATGATCCCTGGACTCAACTCATGAATAATGAAAGAGACCATGGAGAGAAAAGAGAAGCAAAAGGCAGGAATGGAAGATGAATTCTGACTGTTGCTGGAAGCTCAGACATTTCAGGTTGAGGATATAAAGTCATTTTTTCTAAAGGGTGGATTTGTTTTTTACTCAGTCCCTAAACCAGCGTGTGCTTAGACCCGATTAACCTGCCAAGGCCAGAGAACAGAAAACACTGTTTCTGTTCTTTAAGATCACGTGTGAAGACACAGCTCCTTGTCTTCTGAAGAAACCTCTTCATGAGCTCATTTCAGATCCCACTTAAGGTCGGCACCAAAGCTCATTCCTTTTTGTCTCCCGGAGCTGACAGGTCACTGTGGGGCGCGAACGTCAGCTCATGTGGGTGTATTTATAAATCTGCTCTCTTCACGTTCTGCCACATGTTATTTCCTCTTTGAGCAGCATCTGGCCTGCACGGTGTTTGGACACGAGAATAAAAAGGGGAAATGTCGACTCACACCTTTTCTTCCCTTTCTGTGACTGTGAGTGGAGGAATAATAAAGTTCGTGATGTTTACACTGACAACAACAGTGCGAAAACACTCCTCTTCAGTTTTAGTGAAATGAGAATAAACTGTTCACGTTTGTGTCTCAATCATTTGAGAAAAATTGGACTTAAAAACTGTTAAGTTCAACTGTCTCAGGTAGAAAATGCTCAGCAGGAGAAAAGTAAGAATATCCTGTAGAAATAACTTCATGATAATCCCAGGTAGCCCCTTTTCACTCCTCTGTCCTTCTTTCTGTTTAGGCCTGAAGTCTCTGGGCATGACCATCGCTCAGTGCTACGAGGAAGTTGGCCTCCTGCTCCTCTTCCTCACCGTCGGCATCTCCATCTTCGCCACGGTGGTCTTCGCTCTGGAGCACGACCTTCCTGCCACCACCTTCACCAGCATGCCGGCCGCTTGGTGGTGGGCGACCACCTCCATGACCACGGTGGGCTACGGGGACATCCGGCCCGACACGGCTGTGGGGAAGGTGCTGGCCTTCCTGTGCATCCTGTCCGGGATCCTGATCCTGGCGCTCCCCATCGCCATCATCAATGACCGCTTCTCCGCCTGCTACTTCACCCTGAAGATGAAGGAGGCGGCGATGCGGCAGAGCGAGATGCTGAAGAGGCTGGCCCGAGGCTCGGTGGGGGAGGTCGGGGAGGGAAGAGTAGGGGGAGGCGTGAACCTGAGGGATGCTTACGCCCGCAGTGTCCTGGAGATGTTGAGGCTACAGGGACGGGAGAGGGTGAGCACCCGGAGCAGCGGAGGAGAGGAACTGTGGTGGTAGCACCGGTGGACTCGGACCAGAGCCACTGGTGAACGTGACAGTCGCGAATTAGGGTTCGAAACCCCAGCTGAAAAGTCCATGGTTGGAATAAGGTCATAAGGGTTCAGCACAGACCGCTGTCCTGACCTCTGACCCCTCTGGTCACAGGCTGGGTGTTTCACAGATCTGAAACACCCAGATCAGTGACGACAGGCGTCAGGAAGCATCCCAGAGACCTAGACTCCAGTGGTGGTGGGATAAGCCAGAAGATGGACCCTGATATGGGCAGAGCGGCCGAGCTGGACTGTGAGAGTGTTGGTCTGAAAGACAGAAACAGACTGAGATTTAAAGTCCGACTGACTGGAGAACCATGAGAATGGTCACTGGCCAGAGCCTGCGACGACAGGAAGTGACAAGGATGAAGAAAGTAAAAGTAAAGGCAGCACTGGGGCAGGAAGTTACTGAACGTTAACTGTAACACACCGTTACTGAAGATACAAAGACTTTGAGACGAGCCCTTTTCTCCTGTAACACTAACTCCACCTCAGAGGATCTATCAGTCGGACTCTGGCAGCTTTTATAAGTTCCCCACGGTGACACTACGAGATGATCCCGTCTGTTTCGCATCAGCTGGTTCTGACAGATGTTACTCCTGCTGGTTAGACCGGGTTTAACACCTTAGGTCTGAGATTCACTATAAAGGACAACATCACTATAACAGCACACAACACTAGTCCTCAAGTGCAACACAACCATTGTTTGCTGAAAAGACCTCTGAAAAATCAAGAAGATAATAAAACAGTATCAGGCGGCCGTCAGATGGAAGCCTCTGGAAATAGAAAATGTAGGTCGGTGGTGGGAGAGTTCAAATATTCAGCAGGGACCGTGGGTGGTCGTAGCTGTGTCAGTGTCGTGTCCTGTGGTTTCACTGACGTCTCTATTGTGGACTGAACAAGTGCAGTTTGACCGTAGTGTCTAGTTTCTCTGGCCCTGTGTTTTCTTCTTTTGTATGAGAAACACATTCAAACTGTGTGTGTTTCTTTATGTTTCATCAGTTTAAATCATGTCATTCCAGATTTTACAGTTACTGTGAGGACGATAAACAACAGGGCAAACAGAAACACATTCCTCATGTCATCAAGGCTGCAGGATTTCTGAAGGACACATGTTTTCATGTTGTGTTCTCAGTTATGCTCAGGTCCATGTTACATGATTTTAGAGGTGCACACATCAGCTCCTCTCTGTGAACTACATTACCCATAACACCCCTCTCTGTGTATGTCAGCAGACACATCCACATGAAGCCTAAATCCAGATTTAAGGTCTTTCCACAACAGTAGGATACTAGTCCAACAGACCCAGGCTTTCTGGGTCACAGATGACTGGACCTGCATAATTACATGTGGGCCCATGTGCATGTGTGCACGTTCCCACGCATCATCCTCCAGCTCCCTCCCAAATAAATGAATGAATAAAGAACTTATTGTCATGCGTTACTTACTTTAGTCAAGAGGAGCATGAGTCTAAATTAACTTAATTAAACTGGAAGTTAATCTGTTAATTGATCCTCTTGGTGTGTCAACAGTCGCCCTCAGGTCTGTTATCAATACCAATACGTTGATCACTTTTTGAACTGTCATTTTCTACTTCTTCAAGAACAGTTTGATGTTTTGACACAATCCCGTCCCACATTAACCCCAACCAGGATTTTCTACAGATGGTGACGCTGTGGACCTTGGAGGTGGTTAGTGTCTGCCCAAACATAACCGGGTCCAGTCTGGGTTAAAACAGAACCATCCCTGGCTCTAGACTCAACAAGCCTCGCTAACCCACTTACCGTACGGGTCGAACCCCCCAGGTCCTGTTGTCACCATGTTGCTGTGACTGGGTGATGAATAACGTGTGTGTGAACGCACCACACACTGTAAACAAAGTCTGTGTATTCATGACAAAAACTGGATCCTTCCTCTGCAGCTCTGAGGAAGGTTCCTCACTGAAAGAACCAGTTCTCCTCATGTGTTCCCATCCCATGCCTGATGTAGTCACATGCAGTAGTAAGTAGTAAGTCAGTGTAGACCCTGCGGCCTGTTCCTGGGTCATCGCTCGTACACTTTCTGTGCAGTCTGAGACTCAGTCATGCAACAGAGAACATCCTCCGCTGGGTCAGAGTGCTCTTTTCAAATACCACCGTGACGACCTGCAGGTCTGAGAGAAAACACTGACCTGGGAACTGCTGGGTGCAGATATGATGGGTAAACAGGAATTCACCTTGGACACAAACGCTGACGCAAGAGGACCCTGCAGAGTTGGTTGGTATGAAGTTTTGCTAAAATGTTTGACGTTACATTAAAAAAAAAGATCTTCTGTTCAGTTCAAACTCCATTTTTCCCTTTTGTTCTACTATTTGTTCTATTTTATTTCAGTATGTTCTCCATTATCAGACATTGTGAAGCTTGCTGGGACCTGCTGGCATGTGACACAGACACATGGACACACACACACACACACACACACACACATAGGGGAGGTGTGATGATCGCTGCTGTTTTAGCCTCGTTAGTTTGTCTCATGGTTTTAAAACCTACGGTGACAAACCTCCATCGACTGAGTCGTTTGTGTGTGGTGATAATTAGGAACCACGAGCTCCTCTGAACGCATCATCTACACTTTTCTTTCCACACCTTTATTTCAGTCCAATATCTGAGAAACTTGTCTCCAGTTTGTTTTGGCTGTAAAACCTGCAGATGCCTCCTGTAACAGTGAAGGGCCGATGGAAACACCAAGGTGAAACGCTAGAGAAGAAGGTCCCTGGGAGAACTGGTCACGTCTCTTATGCTGAAGCTTTTCACAGACCTGCGTGTATTTGACAGTAAGTGGGCAGGAAAAGCTTTTTGTTCCTGTGAGGCTTCACTTCTGTTTTTGCAGAGAAGAAAGAAGAAGAGAAATGTAGACTCTTCCATCTCTCTGAGCAATGAAAACCTTGTTAAATCCTTCATACACCGTGGAAAGTGTCAAAGCAAAGACCCTGGTTATTTCATGGTTGCATATTGTTTATTTGGTTTGGACAGAGAGGAGGAAGAGAAATATCTAGAGGACAGTAAACAGTTTGGATTCTGGTCCCAGACTGACCCTGCAGCCTGAGTCTGGGTCCAGACCTGCAGCAGAGTCAGCACATGCTGCTCTGGTTCAGGCTTTTTCTCTTTGCTGAGAAAAGATAAAGCTGTTTTTATATGACACCTTTTTCTTTGCCGCATCTGTCGCTCAGGAAGATGAAGATGTAGGAGCTGAAATTCTCTCTGGATATGAACATTTTTTTCTCCTTAAATGAGCGAAATGCAAATGTGATGTTCCAGTTTTTCTCGCTGTGCAGCCAGAGGCATCACACAGTGAATTGAGGTCAGTGGTGAAGGCAGAACGTCTAGAGGATGTACCTGTGCTGATGCTGCTGACAGAAACAGAACAGAGGGGGTTTAGAAAAACAGGGCTGGACCAGGACGACCTTCACGATGAGCTGACCCTGACCACGTGGTTTTAGTGCAGGAAGACAAGGGGCTGAGTTGTTTAACTAGATTTTTTGAAGGATGCTAAAAAAAAAAAAGTTTTAACTGGTTGAGTCTTCGTTCTTGTCCAGTCCTGACATGCAACACGTCACAGTTTTATTTGCTTTGAGCAGAGAAAGCTTCTGTCCTACTTAGCAGCGTCTCTGTCGACAGAGGATCGTTATCCCCAGCTTCTCTTTTTTTACGCTACAGACTCAGTCAGTGGGCAGCAGGCAGGGAAAGTCCAATTAGTCCACCAGAACCATAAATCTTCATGTCTGAAGTCACACAGGGTCTTTGTGCTGAGGGGGCCGACTGTGGAAATAACTGTGTTATTTACAGGCTGAAGGGAAAGAAATGTGATGACGGATGTGGTTGTTAAAGAGCAGATGTCTGCCATAACACACAATATACTCAGGGGTCACATACACCTGAGTCGTCATGTGTCCTGGTTAACTTTACTCAGAAACAGTCCTGGCTGTGACCGGTGAAGACCTCAGGTTATGACCAGCAGCGCGTTGGACTCGATTACCCACTGAGACTGATGTGTGATGATCAGAGCGTCTGCCTGTCATAACAGTTTGGCTCTCAGCTGTTTTAACTCCCTCAGGTGTTTTTCTCTGATGAAACGTAACAAAAGGCCTGTGCTGCTGTTTACGGGCTCATCAGCAGTGACCCCTGACCCAGACCGAAACAGACACAAACGCACCACGTCAAACATCACGTGACTCCAGCGAAGAAAACGAAGGATGAAACATCCAGTTCTGGACTTTTTCCACTTGATTAAAACTTCAAACAGTAAAGAGGGAACTTTGATCCACATTAACATAAGACTTAGTCTGAAACCATGAGAGGGTTTGGCTTTAAAACCACCCGAGGACGAACGGGCAGACACACAGATACAAACATACATAAGCACCGACTGCAGCTGATCCTAACTGAGACGTCTGACAGTGACCTCTGACAGGAAACTACAGGTGAACTGTTTTATTCAGCCGCTCAGAAAGAACAACCGGAGCAAAGTCGAGGGAACAACACAATGTACGCTCGCTCTGCCTGCACGGACCGCTCCTGTGTTCCCACAATTCCCAGCCCGGGACGCCTCATTGGCCCAGTTGTGCTCAGTTCCAAGGACGAAGCTGCAGGTGTTCCCAGCTGTGACAGGTGAGGTGAGAACGGGGTCAGGCTCACCTTCTCCTGCGTCCTGGTCTCCTCAGGATGTTCGTGTCTGCAGAACTGGGTCAGTCCCTGCACTGAGCATGTGAACATCACCATCATCATCATGAGCAGCAGCAGCAGCAGCAGCAGAGCTTTTGCAGACCCACTGTCCTCAGACTGACAAACTGCTGCAAGCGGAGCAGAGACGCTCTTCTTCTTCTTCTGCAGTGGGCACAGTTCACATTAACCTGTGTCTGCGTTAAGTGGCAGGTGTTTTCAGGTGTTTGAGCTTCGGATTTAATTTAGGATCTGAGATGAAATCACAGTTTGCAGTAAATCAGCTTCCATTGTTGTGATCAGGGAGCAGCTGGACCCTGCAGGCCTCAGGTGGACACTGATGATGCAGGATTCTCTGTGTTTCTTATCTGTCCACACCTGCTCACACAGTCGTTTAACAGTGTTCAGACGCCGTCGAACGATGACAATGAGCCTGTTGAAGTGGAAACCAGGTGTTTTCCATCCACCAGGCTGTGGCACATTTTCAGCATGAGCATAATAAAACACCAGAACATGAAGGTCTTTCAAAACTGCAAAAATGTTTGATTAGCAGGGCTGAGATGGGAAAGAAGAGCAGATCAGGTGTGTGTGCAGCGATGAACCTGAAACTAACAGGACCAGCAGATGTTTGACTGGTCCTTGTGTGTGAAACTGAAGGTTGTTGATGAATTGATGATACATTTTATGAAGTGACTTCAGCATTTTCAACTTCCACAACCCTCCCTGGCTAAGGCTGACTGACCTGATGTGTGTTGTTTTTGGTTCACTGGTTCAGTCCGAGGTCACAGCATCACGACACAGAATCCACAACCCCCCGATCGATCCTGAGCAGAACTAAACGCTGAGTGGATGAGATCTTTCTGTGGTCCCGAGGAAAATGATTTGAATGTGTTTGACATCGAGCTGCAGCTCAGACTGTTTTCTGTGGGACAGTGTGACACAGTTCCAGCTGAATGAGCGACGTTAGACACGGTCTAAATTTATCCTTCTTTAAAACCAGCCTTTCATCCTGAAAATAACATTTCAATTCATGGACGACACCAGCGAAGCCTGCAGTCAGAACACTGGGCGTATGTGTGGGAGTCGTGTTCACTCAGAAAACATACAAGTCACATATATACAGTTTGTCTTCTTTATACAGCCTCTGGGTTAGAGGTTAGGGTGGGGGGGTGAACGGAGGGGGGAGGTTAGAGGTTAGGGTGGGGGGGTGAACGGAGGGGGGAGGTTAGAGGTTAGGGTGGGGGGGTGAACGGAGGGGAGAGGTTAGAGGTCAGGGTCAGGGGGTTAGGGGGTAGGGATGGGGCAGCAGCTCAGGTGTTTCACCTGGAAGCAGGAAGCTCTGGTTAAAGTGCTGATGTAGAATGAAGGTGTTCTGCCGCCCCCTGGTGGACAAACAGGTTATTACACTGCAGACTCTGACTGGTTGTGGTTTATATTTGACAGGAAACCAAAGCTCCAGTAGACTCTTCAGGTCATTGGTCTTATCTGTATGAATGTTTCTGATTAGACACCAAACTGAGTTTTGTTGCAGCTGCTTTGTGCATCAGTTTTATTTTTTAAGCTAATGTGATAAATAAATATTAGCACTGCACCACATTTCCACATGTGCTGGGCACTTAAAACACCATGTTCGTCCATATTTATGAAATCTGACTGTGGCAGCATAACAAGCAGCTTTTTTACTGACCACAGATTATTTCATACAACAACAGGTTCACTCGTACATGCAGGTGGACTCGGACTCCTGTGGTTCCTCCTGAGACAAACTGGCCAAACGTGAAGCTGCTGTCCCTGATCAGGCAGCAGATATATCAGCAGATATATCAGCTTCTGGCTGAGAGCTCATAAACACTGTCTGCTATTTTTACCCTCCTGGTGTTTTTGTTGTTGTGGCACTGATGCAGCTCAGCCCACAGACACCAGCCCATTCACACTGCACTTCCTCGTGGTTTCTGTTCTGTCGTAGAAAACTAACGTCAGACTCTCCAGTCGTCTCATTCAAACTGAACAAACCTCCTGACGTTTCTGCTGAAGTGCAAACACCTTCACTGTTAATGCTGATAACAGACCACATGCAGAACAGGCCTTTGCTTCACACACTCAATTTGAGGATTTTACAACTTGGTGTTTAAAGGTTTTTCAATCCTGCATGAAATAAAGTCACTTCTGCTGAGTGAGCAGCCATTAGTCAACTCAGCGCTTTGGGACGAGGAGCCGACTGTTTCAGAAACGTTCAGGCCTGAGAGGCTTGGTTGCAAAGTGACTTTCTCTGGTCAGACAAAACATTTAACAGATTAGATTTAGGCCGGACAGGACTCAGGGTTATTGGTGTGAACGCACCGATCGGGTTTGATTCGAACCATTTATTATGTCATGATAAAATTCAGTTTCTGCTGACGGTCACTGGCCAAACAACAAACCTGACTCCTCGGTCCCAAACACAAAAACCACACCTGTATCAGCAGGCACCCACCAGTGACCTCACCTGAAAGCTGGCTGTGATAATAAAAGGTTTTGAGTCGCAGACCTAAACACTCAGACTGGTTTACAGTGAATGAACCAACAAGCTCCGCCCCTGTTCTGCTGTGGACAAACATCCACCCTCGGCTCCATCTGCCGCTCAGTACCCGAGCGGCAACAGCAGAGGGAGCCGCCACAAACCATGTGCAGGACCTGGACTGGCCCACGCTGCAGCAAAACATGTTTTCCACCGCTGGTATCAGGCCCGCGTGCTGTGATCCTGCAGGGGGGAGGGGGGTATTTATAGGCTGATAATGAGCATGTGTCCTTCAAGATCACGTTGTCCACGCTCAGGCCCAGAAGAAGCAGAGGGAGGCACATTTTCAGGAATACACAGGACAAGTCAAACTAGTGAATAAACAGGCCACAACAAGCCAGAAAGAAAGAGCTGCAGGCTTTGGAAAAACAAAAAGGTGTTTATTAAGACAACAAAAAGACCCTGAACACTCAGGAACATCTTCAGGTACTTCGTTACGAAGCAGTCGTGGTGGTTTTTCTTTACACAGATAAGAAACAGACAGAACCCCCTGCTGGAATTCCAAACAACAAAAGCACCACTAAGTGTAGTCATGTGTCGGCCACTGAGGCCCCGTGGGGACAGACCGGGTCTTTCCTCTGCCCCCCCAGGCCCCACATGTTGGGTGTGTTCCCCAAGACAAACCATCTGGGAGAAATGAGGCGCTGCCCCAGACAGAGGTGCACCCTGGGAACTCATGTGCCATTCAAGGCCTTTGAGCAACAACCAGCATGAGGCTCGTTGGAGGCTCAGGCTGAGTCCGCTGCTCTCAGGGCAGAATCAGTTACAGCAGCACCTGTAAACAAACACACTACCCCCAGAAACTACCCGGGTCCGCCACAGCACAGCCAGGACCAGACCCCCCTCCAAATACCAAACAAAGAACCACATGACCCAGTTCCGGGATGCAGGTAAATAAACGGTGACTCCAGCCTTTGTTCTCACCGCAGGATCCACGGGCTGCTGAGTTCATGTCCGCGGGCCGGAAGTCCTCAATGGGGGGTAGGGCCGTGGGCTCCAGCCGTGTGACCCCCCGGACACATTCAAACATAAACATTAGGCGCTGGGCTAGGCTAACCGCTAGCCGACCTACAAAGACAATGGATGAAAAGGTGAAATCAAACAACAGCTTCCGCCTCTGGGCGCGTTACTGGAAACAGTCCGTGTCAGGAGTCTCGGTTTCGGGGAAACGCTGAGGCGGAAGCCCCGTCCCCGGTTCGCCCGTCCCGTTATGAGCACGGCACATTGTCCGCTGCCTGGGGGAAGTCGCCACAGTCTGCGGCGGAGAACTGCAGCCTCCTCACGGCCTCTTTGATCAGGTTCCCCGAGAGGATGAGCTCCTGGAGCAGCCGGTGAGGGTCGTCCTCCTCCACGCCGATCCTCTTTTTGTTCCACGGTCTGATTTGGTCCCAGTCCTGGTCGCCGTTCGATCCGGGGATGTTGTACGGACTTGCCCTGCTGCTCCCCCGGTGTCCCCGGTTCCGGAGCCGCATACAGCAGCCGCTTCGCTTCTGCCCCGGGGTTCCGGTGCCGCCGCCGATGATGGCCGCCGGGTTGACCCCCGCACCGCCGCCGGTGAGCCCGTGCAGGCAGGACACGGACACGGACACCGTCTTCTGGTGGCCGCCGCTGTTGCCGTGGAGCTGCAGCGCCTCCCCGATCCTCGTCACCAACGCGTCCACCTCCTTGGGGTCCACGGTGACGGACTGCTCCAGGAAGATGTAGTTCTCCTTCCGACAGGGCATGGTGGCGGCTGTCGCCGGTGTGTCGCCTACTCGGTGATCGTGCTGTGCCCGCGCCGCTCGGCCCCGACGGCTTCATTTGTAAACAATGGCTGACGCGTTGTGGACGCTACCATTTCACCAGGCAGAGAGGGGGGGGTGTTTCTAAAGTAAAATAAATCGCACTTAAATCCACGACGCATGAAATGAATCGCCACACCAACACTTCACTAACGCATCGTAACAGTTATAATTTCACAACCCGAGCTGTCAACCATAACGCTCGGCTGCGGGACCGTGCGGGGCCCCGATGATCCAGTCCACCCCGAGCAGGCTCAGCGGTGGACTGGTCCGTCCAGATGAACATTACATAACCTCTGTCTGCTGCTGTCCGTCCAGGCAAAACAAACAAAGCTGCAGCACCTCAGCCAATAAAACGACGAAACCTCTCATCTTGTTCACAATAATAATAATTATTAGTATTATAATAGTAATAATAATAGAGTCTATCTATCTATCTATCTATCTATCTATCTATCTATCTATCTATCTATCTATCTATCTATCTATCTATCTATCTATGTGAAACATGGCACATGTTGTAAACCATATCAGTTATTGGGACCTAGTAGTAATTGCAGCTGTATTGCTGATATAAACATATCTCATGCTTTGTTATGATACAAACACTCCTCCATGCTTTTAGATTAGATTACATATATTGATGGCTGTGGAGAAAAACAGGACACATGATGTGACCCCATGCCTCACATCACCGCAGGCCTCACGTTTGCACAGACCACCTTGGTCTCCCACAGCAATACTGGGAAAATGTGTGGTGCACTGATGAAACTGGGCTTGGAGTGTTTGGGAAGCACATGCAGCAGAATGTGGGGTGTAAAAACGGGGCTGCATACCAACATGAAAACATCACCCCAACAGTACATGTGAGTTCAGTGTTGTGTCTGAGCAGCTGAATGAGGACGAGCGCTGTGCAGGTCTGGTCTGACCTGGTCTGGGCTTCCTGCAGTTATTAATCAAGGGTTTGCTTATTCTCCCACCTTCACTATGAAGGTTCAATGACTGTCGGACAAAGACACAAAGGCTATAACAGAGTGTGTGTTATTAGCTTAAACACCTTGAATGTGTGAGTGAAATGAAGATATGATTACATCTGATGACAAATGAATCCAGAAACTCTGATCATTGCCAGCGTACATGCAGTGAAAACAGTTGGCTGTGAGTATAATCTGTAAGCAGCTCCTGGTATCCAGCGTGTGTTCAGTGACAATAGCAGAGGAGGGAGGGTGTGTGTCTGCGGGAGAACACGGTGTACATTTCTGTTTCTGAGAAACAGCGGCCGGGCTAAACCTGATGCTCCAGTCAAAGAGAGAGCCGTCATCTCCATAAAAGGAGCTACTATCGCTGCCACCATGTGCTCTGTGTGAGCCAATCACAGGCCGGCTGAGGTTTCCTTTGTGTCTCAATGGCAGCGGCTGGAGTGCAGTCATACTGGACTCCAGTGAGATTGTGGCAGTTGGGAGTGACACCCTGAAGTGAAACCAAGATAAGCACATCACTTCCTGCAACACAAGTCAGTCACACTGCTGCTCAGTCGGTTTACTACACAGTTTAAAGCTGTGCATGTCTTATGTGCAGTACATCCAGTGCTGTGACAATAAAGTCAGCATGCTTCAGAAACAGCCATGACTAGTCACCAATTAGCTCCATACAGTCTCTCCAGGTGTTTCCAGCCAGCAGTCAGTGTTTTCTCCTGAAGTACAGGGGAAGTAGAATAAACACTATGCACACAGGAACCACAGGCTGTCTGACATAACCTCAGAAACAGAAAACAACAAGAATATAAGCTGTTGGTTGGGTTTCAAATTGGATATATGGATTACTTCTTCTTATCCACGATGAGGGCTATAAAGTGCAAAATAATGAATTACAATTAAAAATATGTGATTAAAAGTACAATAAACAATATGTGATTGACAACAATCAAACAAGGTCACACTCAGTGTAAACAAGACTGAATAGAAAGATCCAGGAGCCAGTTGAGTCATGTTTTACGGCTCCTTCCCTCCCTCGGGTCCACCCTGGAATCTTTGTCGTTACACTGAAAAGTCAGTGCACAACATGAGGAAGTGAGCTGGCAGAAAACTGGGTCACACACTTCCTCGTTCTTTCATGTCTTCCTGTACGTGAGTCAGCGATGTAGTAAACAGCCACAGTTCCTGTGTGTGCAGCTGCTGCTCTCCACACCAGTGGCCTCAGACATGCTGTGGTCCTTCAGGGTGGACACATCACAGCATTTTGCTTCCTCTTCATGTAGTTCCTCTGTGGCCCGGGTGTGTGTTGTTTACAGTTGTTTACAGTCAATCTGCAGCTTTTTGGAGTTGTTTTCTGTCTCTTTGAGGACATTCGTCTTTTTGGTTGTTCAATGTCCCTTATGGGTCACTATGTGTCACTTTCTTGAATATTTTGCAGGTGAACTCCAGGGGCCCCTGAGCCCTTGGGGTCATGGGACCTGTTCAGTTAGAAAACGCTGTGTTGTCTCTGTAGTGAGTGTGGGGGGGTCTTAGATCATTTGGGAAGTGGTAAGGATGAAGCCTAGTCCCACACTGCTCTGTATTTAGAGGCAGGGTATAAATAAAGTGATGGAACCTTCAGACCAACAATAACCCTCCAGTTCAAGGCTGGTAGCTTGAGTCTGATACCGACAGTTTAAATCAGGCTCCGAGGCTGCAGCGTTCTCAGTAGCTCCCTGGAAAATGACATTTTTTGGGGCTTAATGAATTAGTTTAAAACATAAATCATCAGATCCCATAAAAAGACCAAACCAACACTGAATGTCTGCTGCTGCCATATCTGCCCCCTTCACTGTTCTCAGTGTTAAAAACACATCATGAGCTCCTGTGTCGTCATTAGTCTGTCAAACACACAACTTCCTGCTGTTTGTTTGACCAGAACCGAAATGAGCAGGCCTGAGAGATGGACTGCCATGTTGCTGGTCTGGGGTTTTTCTGCAGGATCAACTCACAGAAAGATAAACCCAGAAAAACAATTCTCCTCTAGTGATTTTCATGAAGACAGACAAAAGTCCCAGAGGTCTGAGGAGCCGTTGGTGGTAGTTTGGGCCATGTGATGTTGATTCCTGATCCCTCTCGGTTGCTGCAAACCCTTTAACCTTTCTGATTTGAAATGATTATTTGGACGGTCAGTGTTTCCTTTGCAGCAGGCCGGAGCACCACTGAAGCTGGCTGAGCTGAATGGAGAGCGAGCAGAAAAGAAAACAGGCCTTTCAGCCAGAGGATCAACTTTGATAGCAGTTGGAGGGCGGCCAGCAGCTCGGGTTCGTCGAGTTTGTCTCCTCCATTCAGAGAGAGAGAGATGCCATTTTTATATCACTTTGCTCGCTCAGACACACCTCTCTCGCTAAGAGGAATGTGAGGAGGTTGCACATGGCAGGATTTGTTTGTTGCTGTGCTGTGAGCCTGCAGGCTCTGGGCCTGTGTTGTAAACATGCACACCAACGCAGCCTTAGTTTTTAGTTTAAACTCACCTTAAACAGAAAAGTAACCGTATGTGTTGTTAAAGCATGTTCTCTGCCTGGGGCTCGCTCAGCTGAAAGCTTCATTTCTTCTTTATGTGATGGGATGGCAGCCAGAAATGGTACATGGCACATGCTACATGCTAACTACGCTGACTCTACACTGGTGACACCTTGTCCTTTTCTGTTTCCACATGACACGTTCCCACAGTTCCCAGTAACCCAGATCCATGAGGAATTGTTCTCCCAGTTTGCTGCAAAGTCTTTGAGTGGACTGTACAGAACCTGCATCCTCCAGGTGGATGAACAGCTGTGAAACAGTCTGAACACAAACTGAACATTATCACCTTAATGAAGGAGGATTCACTGCAGGACTGTTGGATTAGACTGACTTAGTCTGACACAATAAACCATAATAAATAAATAAATAATAAAACAATAAATAATAAACCGACTGGGTCCGACACAGGGGTTCCCGATAAACTGAGTGGGTTCGACAAAGGGGTTCCTAATAAACCAACTGGATCTGACACAGGGGTTCCTAATAAACTGAGTGGGACCGACACAGGGGTTCCTAATAAACCAACTGGGTCAGTTCAACACATGTTATTTAGGTAAAAAGTAAAATGATTTCCCAAACTGTCCTTTGGTAATATTTGTCATATTTCAACTTTGACCTACCGTATTTACTGTAGTTGTGTGCACACAGTTTTTTGAGAATATTATTCACTTCAGAAAAGTGGCTCAGATATTACTGGATCTCAGCAATGAGAAATGTTTAGACAAATGGAAATAATGGAAATACTGTAAAATAATGTGCAAACAAAACGTGTTGGTAAAAACACCAGACCACTCCTATAAATCAAACCCCTCAGGTTCAATTGCAGGTTAAACAGCTTAATCATTAGTGTCAGAGTAAAGTGCGCTGAGGAAAATTACAGCTGGCTTGCCCTTTGTCTTCGTTCCTGAAAACTATGCAGAGGTTCTTGCCTGACAGCAGCAGAATGAGAAAGCTGAAGTCGAACTAAAACATGCCGACATTAGTGTCTACTGAGCGTGTCATGTTTGAATTTCTTCCCGGGGTTGAAAAACAGAAATATGGAAACTGAAGACCATCATCCTCATACTCAACATTACATAAGGCAGCGTGTGCTGAAGGAGCAGTCCTGACACCACGTGCACAGTGTGTGTGTGTTTGAACATGAGCTGGGAGGAGCAGTGGAAAGGTATCTGAGCCGTCCTTTGTCCAGCACGCCTTCGCCCCTGCAGCATTGTGGGATTGATAAACAGAGGTCACATGATGGCAGCTGGACTCAGCGACCCGACGGTACTGATTCCCTGAACGTACAGAGCAGCCACAACTCTGACTGCAGTTACATAACGCTGGTTCTGTGCTGTGTGTGTTCAGTGTGTGTTCAGTGTGTGTTCAGTGTGTGTGTGTGTGTGTGTGTGTGTGTGTGTGTGTGTGTGTGCAGCACCACTCCCACCCTGCACACACCAGCCAACTTATATCTCAGCAATTTATCAAGTGACCTGAGACAGAGTTCCTGTGGTTTTGTTTTCAACCACGACATGGTCCTTAGAGCCCTGGGACACGACTTGTTGTGTGTGTGGTTTGTTGACAATATGTGGCCAGAAGAGCAGCAACAACAACAACATGACAACATTAGCAGATGTAACTTGACTTTAAATAAGACCAGTGAGAAGCCTCATGTTCAAAGGAGGAAAGGGTTTCATTTATTTTAGTATCTACATTTTCTGCTATTTTTCCTTCACTTCACACACGTGCTGTGTTTTATTTATCACTATTATTTATACCAGGCCTACTGCTCAGATTTATATTGATATTGAGTAATAAACTGATTCAAAGTATCTCCAACTCAACCAGCTTCAAAATCAAACTCTTAATATAACAGCCTTTTAATAATATTACCTGTTAATAAACACTATGAACGCTCCGTTTCTGTAAAAATACTTTTATTTTGAAACTTTCTGCTGCATTTAGCTGATTGTTAATGCAGGACATACAATGACATGAGTCATTTTGTAGATTCTAAGATCTGAGAGATAATTCTTTCTGCACATTAAAACTAGGCTCATTTAGTTAATGTTAAAAACATGAATTTGCATAACACCTGTCCTGCTGATTGGTCAGTTATCAGGTTAAATCAGCTCTGACTAACACAAACACACCTGGCTGTTTCCCAGTGGAGCCATTAGTTCCTAGTGCTGGTGTTCCTCCAGGGACACGTTTGATTGTTGCGCTGCAGAGCAGCAGCACTGAGGAGGACGTTTGTATGGACTGATGCAACCTCATTTATCAAATGGTTGTTTAAGGTGAGGAGCAGGATGCTGGACCCAGAGTTTACGCCAACAAACACCTGTAGGAAGAAATGCAGGCACGTGTGTGCATGTACAAGGGTTCCACAATGGTCCAGGTCCCATTCATTGTTTTTGTCCACATCCCAGGTCCCAGACTTAAAGCATCCTGGTCTCTCCACTGCCCCTCCTCCATGTTGATGTTTTCCACACTGAATGATGACGACAGGCGACATGTGCAGAGGAGGGAGACGTTAAAACGACCACATGGATTCTGATCTGACCGTTCTGACGGAGCTCGCACACTCACACATCGGACAGGGATCAGCTCTACGACCACATATGCAGGGGGCCCAGATCTGGTTTGGTCTGTTCACACTGTGGGATCATCAGGGCTGAGGAACATGGAGAGCTTCAGTTCTGCTGTTGTGGGCACATGGAACTAATGTAGAGTTAAAGAACACAGGACTTCCATAAAGGGCACGTTAATAAGTTGGGGGGTGAACCGGGGTGAACGGGGGTGAGCAGGGGACACTCGCTCTCCTTCCACTGTCTGAGCCCATGCTAATATTTGAGGTGAGATTGCTAAGAGTCTAATGAACTTGAGGGAAAGTTCATATTTCAGATAAACCCGATAAAACAAACAGCTGTTGCTGGTGAGAGGCGAGAGGACACACCGAGCTGTGTCTGTGCCCTGGAGCCCTATCTGACATTTTATTACATGACTGTACAGTGTTTGCAGATATGTGATCATTAGAAGGCCTGTGATTGGAGACACACACTGCAGTAAAGTGATTACAGCAGGTACAGAATGTTCTGCTGATCTGTTTTCATTTCTGTTGTTATCGCACGTTAATGGTTGGCCATGTTTGAACAGGGTCGCCTGGGATGGAACCTGTGCCTGAGAACATAGAAAATAATGTGGAAATATCATGAGCCGCAGGGTTAGGAACACTGACTCTGACGCTAAATTACAATCATCATGAAGTGGCAGAAAAACAGAGAAGTTTAAGAGTCTGAGGATTTGTAACCTGGATGAAACGCGAAGCACAGAAACATGTTCACACACAAATCTGTGTTTGTATTTTCCCAGCCTGGATAATTCAAAGCTCCTTCTGTGTTGTCAAAACACTGAGTGGAAATCTGCCAAGTAACCTGGGAGATAATCCACACACACACACACACACACACACACACACACACACACACACAATGTAATAATTAAGAAGCAGCCTTTCACAGGGAGATTAAACGTCTATAATGACCAGTAAAATCAGTAAAGGAAACACTGTTGTGGTCAGAACCAGGTGAGTCAGTGTGTGTTATCACCTGAGGGAGGATCACACTCGCTCAGAACCAATAAGTTAATAAGTTTATTTACCTACAAGCAACAAAATGTTTTCTGGCCTTCATCAGTGTCTGCCCCACATTCAGGTGAGTCCTGGCAGGATAACTGGTTGCACCTGGAAGTGCAGTCATATATATATGAGACGACCAATCAGCATCCAGTATATGAGTGTGGTGGAAACAGCATGAGGATGTTGGCCTCAGTGTTTCTACAGTCTGAAGATGGAACTGGGTTTTCACTGTGAAACAGGGTCCAGTTTGTGCAGCTGCAGCTTCTGCTTCACCAAACTGAAATAAACTGTTTGAAATAAACCTGCGCTTGAGGACCCATGGAGTCCCACGTGGTCCAGGGGCCCAGCAGGGTGGGGCTTGTTGCCATGAAATAACAACAGGGAGCCTGGAGATCAAGCAGCACCCAGCTGCTGCCACAGCCAATTAGACGTGTGTGTGTGTGTGTGTGTGTGTGTGTGTGTGTGTGTGTGCCACTTTGACCTCACTTTGTGTTTGTTGCTCAGTGGAGAAATTTGCCACCTCATTGTGCACATGAGCGTCCACGTCTGTTTGTGGCTCAGTGTGTGGCTGAATGATGCTGAGCATGAGGCCCAGACAATGTTCTGATTCTGGGGCCAGCGTCACAAATCACACATTTACTCCCTCGAGTCCACAGAACAGCTGAGAACTGGAGAACAACAGTGCCTGCTGTTGATGTAGTTTAGTCACACACTGGTAGATCATGAGTCCGCAGCACATGAACCATCAGACCATTTAGAGGCAGTGTCAGAGTCTGGGTCCAGCTCCATGTGGTTTCCAATGTCCCCTAAGAAAGTGCCATAAACATGGATTTGTTCCAGCGTGTTTTGATACTTTAGAAGTGCTGCAGCAGCCCTGTGGCTTGGAGAAGCTCTGCACCGTTTGATACTTATTGGGTTCAGGTTTTCTTCATCCCACTGTGCTGTAATCTACATCTGTGGAGTCAAAACGAGCTGATCCTGGTGTTCAAACAAAAAACCCAAACTGAATCTGAACTAAAGGTCTCGGTCACACAGAGTAAACAGTGACGGAGCCTCCATCGACCCGTGTCGGTGCCACGCAGCCGACCTGATCTGATGCTATTTCTGTCCCTCAGACCGTGGGCGTCCCTTCTAGGAAGCTGGCAGAAGCTTCACCCTCTGACTGTTTGGACTCTGAATATAGAAGCTGAGCACATTCACAACGTGAGGCTGCAAAGTGCGTCGTCTTGTTTATGCTTCTCTGATAAGGAGCCGCCCCGGATCCACAGCTCTCATGTTTTTCAGTCCTTGGGGGAGGTGTGGTGCTCGGACCATCACGGCTCTCAGGATCCGCTTGGACAGAGAAACACAACCAGCAGCTTCTGAACTGAGAATTGTAACTGACTTCATGAGGCCTAACTGGGGTTTCTGGACACTAGTGGCTGTGGGTGTCACATGGGTGGGGGCTACTACACATGAAAACAGCCACTCTAGTAAACACAACCATGTTTACATGTGATGGCCCCAGGTCTTCACTCATCCCTCATAGCAGCAGCACAGCATCTCGCTCACTGTTGTGAGGGTTTTATTTTAGCTGGTTGATTCATTATTTATGAGTCTTCAGTCTCTGATCAGCTCATTAATCCACACACACACACACACATTTAACATTAATGTTAATTCATCAGCTATGGCCATGACTAGTTTTCTAACAACTGACCCAGGGACCCCCTAAACCCTAATAATCCATCTGTGGGTGTGACTGATGAGTTCATGTGGTCCTGGCTCCTCCTGTTCTGATTTTTGTTTTTGTTGATGACCCATTTACTGTTCCATTATTTACGACGCTATTAAGATCTGTGCTCACTGTGTTTTTGTATCGTCTGTGACTGGTAACGTGACAGTAGCGTCTGCAGCCACAGGAGGGCAGCGTGAGTGTAGGAAATGTAACAGAACCCACTCGTGTGTCCGCAGCTGCCTTAGAACCAAATCAAATCCTGCTTTAAAAACCTCACAGGAGCAGAAATGACTGGATGTGTTCTCTCTGTCACCTTGTTTTTCAGTCTGGAGGATAAATCAGAGGAATTCACACAAACACAGTCTTTCAGCCTGAAGCGTTCTGACCTCAGGCCCTTACATTCATTTCAGGGTCACTTGAATAGAAATGGAGCTCTGGTTTATTTTCCCTTCAGTTATTGCTGATTACCTCTGCAGGGTGGCGAGGTTCAGACCATCTGTTTTCCACTTCAGGAGGCCTGACTGCTCTCCTTGATAAGTTTTATAATCATCCTACAAATTCTGTATCATTTGAACGCGTAAATCTGCCTGAGTGAGCCGTAAATTTGTCCAGCAACAGCAGAAAGAAAGAAGCTCTGGCTGCCGTCCACCTGTTTGCTAAAGAACAGGTTGCATTAAGTCATTAGGTCAGAGTTTGGGTTCTGGAAAAGAACCAAGTGCTGATGAGACCTGAACGGCTGAATAAATGCACAAGATAGAGAATAATTTAATCTGATGAAACGGTGCGTTTGTTTCTACATGTGGAACCCCCCCCCTCTGTCGGTCAGTCTGTCCGAGAGCTGCCTCGCCCGTCAGGTTGCAGCTGCACCCGACAAGGCTGAGGCCCCGCTCACCCAGCTGTGCGACCATCGCCGGGTCGGCCGTGTGAAGGGGCTGATGGGTAACAGGGGGTGAATCACAGGGCTCGGTGTGACAGTGCGGGGACGTGGACCATACACACACCTCTGTATGCTCACACTCATCTAATTTGCCCTCAGGTTTTCACACATGCACATCAACACAATGGCAGTTACTGATGTGCACATGCACCACATGCACACTGTTCATTATAATATGCACACGTGCACATGGATGCACAGATGGATGGTTGTTTGGGTGGAGTGTTGTCACCTCGTCTAAAAAAACTTTAGAAAGTGCTAAAGTCATGAATAAAAATAAAACTAGACCTGCAGGCCAACACCTCCACTCAAAATATTTTTATCCAGAGATGTTACACAGGCAGCACGGTGGACGAGTGGTTAGCACTGTTGCCTCACATCAAGAAGGTTCCTGGTTTGAAACCCATCAGGGGCCTTTCTGTGTGGAGTCTGCATGTTCTCCCTGTGCTTGTGTGGGTTTTCTCCAGGTACTCTGGTTTCCTCCCACAGTCCAAAAACATGTATGTCAGGTTGATTGGTGACTCTAAATTGCCCATAGGAGTGAGTGTGAGTGTGTGAGGTTGTTGGTCTCTATGTGGCCCTGTGATGGACTGGGGACCTGTCCAGGGTGGACCCCTGCCTTTCACCCAGAGAGAGCTGGGATAGGCTCCAGCTGGTCCCTGGGACCCTGGTTAGGAATTGTCTGACTATAAACTGCTGTGGACTCATTTGGGGTTGGGGGGTTGAGCCTGCAGGGAAACGGCAGCAGGAAGTGATGTCATCAGTAGTAGCAGTTTTGTGGTGTGTCCTCGCCTTTAACCACGACTGAGTGGTTGCACAGTTGGACACAGTTGCCTCTGATTTGACTGCGTCTGCTTGAATGTGTCACATTGGGTTCGTCCAACGCACATTTACACGTGCACGTGCGTGTAGTTCAGCTGCCTGATGTGACAGATGTGTGTGATGCATGTTGCGGGTGTGTGGTTGTGTCACATCAGTGTGTTTCTCTTCTGTCTGCTCCCGCTCTGTTCCTGACATCTGGCTTCTGTGAGTTCATGTGTGAAGCTCCTTGTCATTGGTCCGTCTAACTAACGTCTCATGGCTGTTCAACAGCAGGGTGGTCCTCCTTTCACCGGGGCCTCAAACAACCAGCCGCAGGATGTTTGACGACAAACGGGCTGCAGGCTCCTTAAATCTTCCTAAAACCCAAATGTTGTTCAGCTGCTGAAAACTGTGTTTTGTGACGAGGAAAAGCAAACGGCATCACTGTAGGCTCGGTGCTGTGTGACTCTCCTGAGCCAGTGCGCTAAAAACAGCTGCCCTGATTTCAAAGTAAAAGTCAGACCTGGGGGGAAGTGGTGGAACCTGCGTCAGCCCGTCTGTCTAGGCCTCGTCCTGCACCTGAGGTGACAATAAACCTGAGTGATGGGGAGAAGCTGCAGGACACACACACGCACACACACACACAGCGCTCGGTGTGTGATTACAGCAGCTGAAGGTCGGTGTGTGTGTGCGTTGATGAAGTGAGTGTCAGTGCTGACAGGTGTGTGTTCACGCTGGTCACAGGTCAGTGGTGTGAGCGTCTGGCACAAACACACTCTCTGTCTCAGCCCAGTGTATTGGTCCTCCTGCCATGCCCACTTGTCTCCACACTGTCCTCTGCTCCTGGTCACCTGACCATGCCCCGCCCACCTGCACACCTGTTCACACTTCGAGCCACGTCCACCTGTCCAGGTCTGTTCTTCCCCTGCAGGTTTTTGGATTTCTCTTGGTATCTGTGTCAGCACGTGGAGGCCAACACCAGCTTCTAACAGTTAATACTGTTTTTCTGACTGTTGTTCTATGGACAAAATATTTATTAAATATTTATGTAAATATTTTTCATCAAGTTGCTTTTAGAAACGGAGCTAAAGGTCTTTTTTCATTACGTGGACTGAATATTTGATCACGCAGAGTCCGTGGGTTCAGAACAACTGTCATCACTGGTCCATTAGCTCCAGAGAAGCTGAGGTTACCTCTGTGACCCGCCTGTGTGCTGATACATGAACCCAAGAGAAGCTGCTCCTGCAGCACATGGACGGAAACAGAGCAGAAATAACAGATCTGGGTGAGTGTGCGATAGTTTGCTGATGCTACTTGACATCAGTATTTGGGAATGAGACCGTGAGCGGCCGTTTGCTGGCTGCTCTGGTCGCTGGAGCGGGGAAGGCTTGTTGTTAAACGATCTTAATTTCCACATAGCTGAAGATGCATTTACACAACATGTGTCTGACATGAGTCGGGACGTTCTCTGGAGGTGGAACCACATGAAGGGACTCAGAGTTTAGTTCTTTAGGATCCGGCACAAACTAAAGGCTGTGTGATCACAGCTCGCTGAACCCGTCAGTGCCACCTGTGCACTTGATCAGGGCTGAGTAGCCTCACCTGGATGGCTTCATTTAAAACCAAGAGACCACTCAGAGCGCCGAGAACCGTCCCGGCAGCTATAAACAGTGTCTGAGGAGGAGAGACGTCAGCTGATCTTTCTGTGGGGTCCAGCCATGCATACCTGAGTCTGTGTTTGGCCTTTCTGCTTGTCAGCTCACGGCTCCTGTGATCATTAATTTCAGACCAGTCCACTTCACTTCATCCACACAGGTTTTTTCTGCATCCTGTTCGGGGTCACCAGAAAACTGAGGCCTATCCCAGAATGCACTGGGTCACGGTGCAGGTTGCCGGTCGATGACAAGGGCACGTTCCCCTCTCAGCAGCAGGTAAGTTAGGACTTACAGTGATATTGTTGCTGTGAGCTGTGGACACAGACAAGCAGGAAACAGACACTGGAAATGCTTTCTGAATTCATTATTCCTATTTCAGTTGAAATATTAGTGTCTGAAAACTGATGAGCAGTTTAAAGAAGTACTGTATGTAAAGTGAAACAAGCTCAAATATGTAAAACTGGCACTGAGAATATGATGTGGCTCCTTGTTGTTTTATATATAACTTCAGAAAAGACACGAGGATCCAGTTTAACCCACAGGGATCATTAAAGTTTCATCTAATCCTGAGTCACTGTGGCAGTAACAAAGGGAGGCTACGATAAAAGAGCAATGAATGGAAAAATGCTGCTTTAAGAGCTCCGTGATCCAGAGCTTTGGGTTTACACGGGAAATAACGTGGACAAGAAGCCAAAGTCCTTTTAACGTTTAGACCGCTTTGGAGAACCGGCAGCTTCCTGTCCTCACGTCTTGGTTGGACATGAATGGTTAAGCCCTGGGTCTGGCTCTCAGGTCAGAGAAAAGATGTTTGTTACATCCAAATCCCATCCAGCCGTCCTGGTCATCCAGCCAGAAAGAGCCACTGGGGCCTGTGGGAAATTACACTGCAATGAATAGAACATTTTTTACACATTTGTGTCTGATCCACAATGGACTGATGGACCAAAAGTCCAAAACAAACAGGCCCTAAAATCCTTCTCATGCAGCACCTACAGCAGCTCCGTCCTGGACGGTCAAACACTGGAGAGGCTGGTTTCCAGTTTGTTATTTGATCCCGTCATTGATCCGAGGATGGCCAATATTTAGTTTCCTGCAGAGCGACGAGTTCACACGTCTATTACCAACATCTTCCTGAACATACGCTTTGTGAGGAAGATGAGGAAGACGATGCTGTAAATCCTCGTCTGCAGCTGCTGCTTTAGCATCTCAGTCTGCTCCTCTTCCCTGGAGATTAGACTGTGTGTGTGTGTGTGTGTGTGTGTGTGTGTGTGTGTGCGTGTGTGTGTATGAAGTCACTTTTAAGCCTTTTTTAAAACTTTGTCGTGTGTCAGTGTGTGTTGTGTAATGTGTACTTGTTTGTGAGTTCAACAGTTTTAAGCTTCCAGCATATGTGTGTGTGTGTGTGAGGGTGTGTGTGTGTGTGTGTGTGTGTGTGTGTGCACGCACAGGATAATATTAATCCATTTTCTGTGTGTGTGTGTATGTGTGTGTGTGTGTGTGTGTGTGTGTGTGCGTGCGTGTGTGTGTGTGTGTGCGTGCGTGTGTGTGTGTGTGCATTCTCTACATGTCTTGGATGCATGTTTGTGTGTGTGTTAGCAAAAAGGCAGCATCCCTGTTCTTAGTATTATATTAAACGTGTGTTTGAGTCACTGAATTTCATGTTGAATATTTGGTTTAAGGTCAGGTTGAAGTTTAGGGTCAGGCCTGGAGTTCAAAGTCCATGTCCTGACCCTGACCCTGACCCTGACCCCTGACCCTTTTGACTTTTCAGTGCAGTGACACTGTTGTTTATGGGCTGATTTTGTATTGTTGTATGAGCGTTAGCTGCTGCAGGAGATACACCACAGATTATCAGTTAAATCTGCATGAACACAGTCTGGTCCCTGCAGGTACCCAGATCCAGGCCCTGGTGTCTCTCAGCTATACCCCCCCCCAGGACTCTCTGCTCAAGCCAAGAGGCGGCGTTCTTTAGCACAGAGAGACTGGGACAAACAAACAGCAACAACAGGGTTAACAGCTCTGAGTGTTAGTCCGGTATCAGTTTGTCCCAACCGGACACTGTCTCTGTTTGAAAGCTAAACTGAGAAAATGTGTACTCACCTGAGGAGGCTGACCTCCAGAAGGACTTATGCCAGCAACACCAACGTGACAGTAATACAAAAAGGTGTGGAGCCTCCGAATTCTGCAGCACAAATGAGATTTTAAAACAAGTTTCCACACGCTGGGCTTCTGTGGTCAAGTGTCAGGTGGTCTCGGTCTCAGTGCAGAGTCAGCCCGTACTGACGTGGAGCGATGCTGTGTTTTCGTGGCTCACATGGAGGATCGGCTGAGCTTGACAAACTCCTGTGGGGCGGGGCGGGTGGAGGAGGGGGCGGCGGGTGAAGCGGAGCTTGTAGAATAAAAAGCACGGTGACGGTTTCTGACAGAGATCTGACAGCTGCTCCAGGTTCACATCAAGCATCTGCACAAGTGCGGTTCTGCAGAGTCTGCACACCTCCCGTCACATCCAGTCAGCTTTTACCCACAGATCCCAGAGGTTCAGGACGGGCGTGTGTGTGCGTGTGTGTGTGTGTGCGTGCGTGTGTGTGTGGGGGGGCACGTTTGAAAAGTGATGGTTAAAGAGCAGCAGTGTGTGTGTCAGTGTACACAGGAGAGTTAAAGAGAGATTGAGAGCCTGTGTGTGTGTGTGTGTGTGTGTGTGTGTGTGTGTGTGAGTGTGTGTGTGTGTGTGTCAGCTAGAGCTTGAGAGAAATCGAGAGTTGCATGTGTGTGAGCTGTCGTGCAGGATTTACCCTCACTGAGAGTTAATCTGAGTGTCGGCAGGACTCTAAAGGTTAGAGGGAGACGGAGACGAGCGCGTTGGAAACTGCAGCTGACCTCATTTTCAACACACACGCCTCCTTCGCTTGTCTTGGTTTTGTAGGTGTGTGTGTCTGTGACCACAAAACTAAACCTTCTTTGTGTTTGTTCGTCTGAGGTTGGTAAAGTCACTTTTTCTGCTCAACAGAACCTGCAACACAAAATGTGATGAGGTGAAAAACGTGGGAATGAACAAACTATTTCTCCTTTCACTGAGGCTGAGTCCACATCGCAGGCCTGAGTGTTCCCATCAGACCTACAGTCTGATCCATGTCAGTCAGGGACATGGACCAGGTGTGAACCCCCTGAGCTCCTAAACTGCCCCCATGCACAGACTGAACTGACATGTGAAGAACAACAACATCATCTGTGCTCAGTTTCCTCCAAAGCTGCTGGGTTCCCATATGTTCCTTCCAGTTTGGCTCCATCAGGAGCTTCTCCATAAATGTCCAACCGATGTGAAGGTCCTGGTCTCTCCACTGCCCCCCCTCCTCCATGTTGATGTTTCCCACACTGAATGATGACGACAGGCGACATGTGCAGAACTAAGTATGAGTAAAAGTCCACAGGTTGATGTTAGGAAAGGGCAGGTCCCCCTCAGTTAGTTCCTGTGTTGTGAGGATTTAGTTGGTATGAGAGGCTGTGCCCTCAGCTGCCAGTTGGACAAACAGGTTGAAGCTCTCGGTCTGTTTGTCACCAACAACCTTCAGCTGAAGATTCATTTGTGTGGCCCTGAGTTGACGCGGCCGAAGCTTTGAAGAGATGCCAAATGGCTCGGCTCCACCGCGCTGATCTCATCCACTCTCCAAACTGTGAATATTAAAACACATAATGCAGGCGGTTTCCCCTCTTGCATTTTCCCCCCAGTTCTTTGTCATGTACCGTACTTAACACCCTGATTTAGATGTGGGGCGTCAGCCAAGAAGCCCTCAGGCGGTTTTACCCTCTGCGACCCAGTTTTTGGGGAATCCTACTTCCCCTCAGTTGGTGCGATGCTGAGAGTCAGGTGGCTTCATGTGCTGGACTGCAGGTCTGGGCCACCACAGAAAAAGTCTTTCTGCTCCCTTTAAGGAAAGAACTGTCTTCACCTTGTTCCATTCGGCCTCCTGTGTGTCAATAACAGTGATCTTTCCTCTGTGTGACCTGCGACCTCTGTGTGACCTGTGATCTGTGAGCAGAGCTCTTTGGAAAAAACTCCAACCTGGACACCATGAAGACTAAAACCTGATCAGCAGAAAATCCAATGCTCGTCCATCTCAGCTTGTCTCTCCTCAACAGGAAGTTGGTGTTAAACGAACTACACTGGGATGCACCGTATGCAATGCATCCTGGGTGTTGTAGGATTATTAACATTAAGAGCTTTTAGGAATGAGACGTCCTTTGTCACAGTTTTCTCCAGTCACCGAGTGTTAGAGATCTGTGGAGCAGTAGATTGTTCCTCTGACTGGACATTTATCAGCTCTGACTGGGTCTTTTTTAACCAGACTCCAGTACAAAGGTCCATCCTGTGTTTAGTGGTTTCTGAGTAGAGCAGGTTTGTCCAGTTCAGCCCAAACTGAAACATGTCATCACCTCCTGTAGCTCCTTTCAAACCTCATTCAAAAAGCCAAACACGTTATTAAGAGAAAGAATCATGTCAGTACAGTTTTTGCTTTAACATGTACAGTCTAATCAGTCCAATGGTCTAGACCAGGGGTATTCAACTAAAATGTAAAGAGGTCCAGTTAGAGAACATTTCTTGAAGCAAAGGTCCGGAAGATCATAATGTCTAACTAGTTAGTGTGATATATATTTAAGTAGCCTAGTAGTTTTATCAACATCTGCATGTAATGACAGACAGATGACAATCACAATTGTCTCTTACTTTCCATTTCTGAAGTTGGCAAAAGCGTCCGTCACAATTACAGCATGTGCCATGGGCATTATGCAAATTACGCGATGACGTCATCCACCGACTTTTAGGACAGCCAATAGCTACTGTCCTTACTGACGAGTTGGCAACACTGCATGAAAAGACAGTACAAAGAAAAAGAAAGAGAGCGATACATGTAGAAAACAAAGGGAGAGAAACTGTAAAGTGAGACGGAGAAAGAGAGAGAACTTAGTTAATGAGAGAACATTATACATATCTACTGCCATACAGATATGTTCAGTTGTATGTTACATGACAATAAATATTGTCAGAAAGTTTTTGAATTGTACTGAATTCATTTGATTTGACAGTCAGGTATTGATTACATGCAGATGTTGATAAAACTACTAGGCTACTTAAATACATATCACACTAACTAGTTAGACATTATGATCTTCCGGACCTTTGCTTCAAGAAATGTTCTCTAACTGGACCTCTTTACATTTTAGTTGAATACCCCTGGTCTAGGGTCTTTATTTTCCTCATATTCTTCAGCCCGTTACCTGCACTGGTCTCTGGACGCAGCTTCTTTCCCATGGTGAGAGTTTTTTCAGCATTTTTGAAAACATGTTTGTAGCTGCTGTTTTCATGTTTTCATGAAATATAACGTGATCTGCAGAATTTGTTGGCAGCAGTAGAAAAATCAAAGTGTAGTCAGCTCAGCTCCGACTGTGCAAAAACAAAGGTAGAGATGAAGAAGATGACGTGGAACAATGTGCTCAGTCTGTTACGCTCCTCAGACCATGTGGATCCAACGTCTGTGACCAGAACCAGAACTGCTTTTTGTACTTTTACTGCAGTAACATTTTGAATGCAGGACTTTTACAGGGAACAGAGGAACCTTACTCTGTGGTATTACTACTGTTACTGCAGTAAAGGGTCTGAGTACTGGTTCCCTGACAGATTGATGTTCCCATGAACAGAACATCACCACTGCTGGGCAGAATATTAATGACAGTCAGAGCATGAAGCCTTTCTCCTCATATTGTGGCTGCAGTGAACGGTCTGTGGCTGAACCTGCTGTTGTTGGGTACTGGACGTCATTTGCTCCCAGCTCATTCTCCTCCGAGAACATTGGATGTGTTGCTTGTCTCCTGAAAGTTAATGGAAGGACTGTTCCTTTAAAATGAGCCTGTTAGATGGTCGGAGGCCTCGGAGCTTCCTGGGCTCATGCAGATAATGTGTTAATGGATGAATGTATGTCTCTGAATGTGTGCGCGCTGCAGGGTGTGACACCGATGCCAGCCTGTAACGTGTGTGCGCGTGTGTGTGTGTGTGTGTGTGTGTGTGTGGCCTGGATAAACGTTTGCAGTGCATCACTGTGACAACAGGTATTAGAGCATAATTTAACCGCGAAGCTTAATGGAGCTCGAGTAACGAGGCCCAGAGCTGGTGTCCTGCTTGTCTCTCCCATTTCGTCAGCCGGGCCAGTGGCCTGCGTGGCTCCATCACCCGCCGACACCCACAGCGCCTCGGTAATGTGGAAGAAACGCCTCTGCTCTTCCACCTGGCTGCCTCAGAACAATAGGGCACATTTGCACTGGTGCACAGGGTGGAAACAACAGCAGAGAGGGTGATTTTTAATGTGATTATGGTGTGTGATGGTGATGAAGCAGCAAAGTTGCTCTAATCTGCCTCAGGAAGTCCAGGCTGGGTTTATGGCTTCATATAAGAAAAAACAACAATAAAACATCTGCATCGTGCATCTTTCAAAGCTCCAAGTACATGTTCGGCTTCTGACAGAGGCTGGCTGGAAAACCTTGACGCTAACACAGACACACACAGACACAAAGGATCATCCTTTCATTATGATGATGTGAAGCTGCTACATGTATTTCTACCGGCCCCCAGGAACATGGGTCCAGATGTGCACCATGACAAACAGCTGTAAACACGAGGAAGAGAGCGGCACCTATTACAAGTCAATGTTTGGTTCTGACTGAAGGGCTGACCCTAATGAGACAGACCTTATGAGCTCTGGGAGGTTACACTGGGACCAACCTTTGTTTTATAGCTGCACCCTGCTCACATTCACACCTGGAACCTGGCCAGTAAAACCAGTGTAGCCAGTACAATCACAGTCTGATCTGGTCTGCTGTCCTACTGGTTATGTTATGTCCAGATGTGTCCTGGTTGTGGACCGTGGCCTTTTAGAACTTCTTTGATGAAACCTGCTGGCTGAGCGAAGCAGTTCCCACTTTTAAATAAAAGTTAGTGTGGGAACTAATTCTCCCATTGAACAAAAACAGGGTCAGTCAAACCTCAAAACCAACGGCCATCAAGTGGAAATGACAGTGTGGGTTCGATGCTGAAGCTGGTTGTCTCTTATATAACAGCACTGACTGATGCAGGAAACCTCCAGTTGACAAATGGCGTCAGTATGAAGCTGATGTTCTCCTCCTTTGTTGAACACAGCACATTTCTGCTGCAGCTCCTGCAGTGAGATAAACCCTTCAACACGTTCTGCCTTTAGATGCGTCTCTTCTTCTACTCCAACTAAACCCTCCCCTTCGTCTCTCATGCTGGTTGATTTTTTTAAAAAATCATTGAATTCAGCCGTTTGAGGTCTCGTCGGCCGCCGTCTTGCATCATCTTCAAAGCTGCGTTCAGCAAGGCCGCGGCCCATTCAACATGTTCCACATGTTCCGGCGGATCAGGGCACGTGCTGCGTTCTCTGGTGCAGCGACGATCAGACGCTCTGATTTTATATTTACAGACGAACAGGAGTAAATGTCTGATCTGAACATGAAGCCAATTGTTACTGTTCTCTCTTCTTCAGATGAAATGTTTGGTTCCATCACGCTGTGACAGCAAGAACACAGCTGATTACCTGATGGAGGATTAAGGATCAGAGGATTTAGATTCTTATCTTAATGAAGGGCACAGGAGAAATGAGTCGATAAACCAAAAGCAGGGTAAAGAGGAGAAGCTGACAAATGACAAACTGGACAGAAAACAGAGGTGGACAGATGAAAGGACGGAGTGTAGAGGAGTCACCAGTTTATTCTCTCATCCAACGTTTTATTGAAGTGACGACTGTGTCATGTTTAAATGGGATCTGGCAGCAGACTGCTGGGCTCCCCGGGGCTGAGGGTCCGAGAAGAAGGGAGGTCAGGTCAGACATGTGTTGGTGGTTTCTGTGTGTGTGTGTGTGAGGGTGTGCGTGTGTGTGTGTGTGTGTGTGTGTGTATCAGTGAATGAGACATTGAGGCTGCGTCCACATCTCAGCTGCTCTTACTCAGTCCAGACCAAACCAGATGTTCTCAGACCAGATCTGGGTCACCTGCACATGTGGTCCTAGATCCGATTCAGTCTGTGCATGGTGGCAGTTTAGGAGCTCAGGGGGTTCACACCTGGTCCATGTCCCTGACTGACATAGATGACACCACTGGGAAGAATATTTCTGCAGAATTTGGATGAGTGTTGTATCTGTTCTCGACACATGTTGTGGCCCTTGGGTGCAGACTGGTAAACAGCCCCCCATCCCTCCTGAACACGACCCGCCGACTGAAAGAGACATAAACCAACTAGAGACAACACAGTATCTACTCTACGTTTTCTTCTCCTTGTACTTTCAGTCTCTCTGGGACTGAGCAGTGTCTGCAGGTCCGTCTGATCCAGGATCCCCTGTACCTCAAATAAAGTATTTGGTTAGGCCAATACAATCGGGCAGTTCTGGGATCAACTCTGAGTCCAGTAAAGTAAAACCGTAACACAGGGTCAACATGAACTGCGGCTCCTGTTTTAGCATCAAGCACATTAGTAGCAACCCCCCCCCGCAGCAATAATCCAAACCCAGCAGATACAAAACATTAAGTCTTAACTGTTGTTGGCAGTTATTGATGATGAGGCGTCTGAGGCCTATAATTTTCATAACGGAGGACAATAAAAATCCACTGCAGCTGCACATTTCACTGAGTGGAAACATACTGAGCTGCCAGAGAAAGAGAGAAGCTCCAGTTCCTGTTTTTCTTTTTATCCTCCAGTTAAACATGGACTCGGCCCATGGACTCGGCCATTGAACCTGTTGAGAGTTTAACGATCCCTGAGTCCCAGAAAGGTGTTTAAGCCTTCGCTCTGTATCCCACTATGAGATAATCCACGTTCCTTCCCACAGTGTCCGTGTCAGATAAGGGAATTTCACAGTGTGCAGAAAAGACTGATTCACAGTTAGTGGTGGTGTGGACTTCAGACTGGCTCCTCACTAACACTTCATCACATTCCAGCACCAGACTGGGCAAACTGGGGTAACTGCAGACAACAAGCACACACTTCCTCAACTGCAAAAGCCAACCTGCAGTGCACAGTGACAGAAACCTTCATGCATTATTTCTGTTGGTTTTTAAATGTCAGACCTGTAGTGTGAGGATCCAGTGGACGGTGTCACTTTGTGTGTTTGTCACCTCTGGACTCCAGACACCATGAAAGTGCTGTTTTGTGCACAAAGTTTAGTCAAAGCCTGGAGGAATGAACCTTTCTCCTGTCAGCCTTTCCCTCATTTCCTCACCAGCTCTGCTGCTTGTGCTCCATCTCATTTTCCTGCTCGGCCCTCCCCACTTGGTGTGTCCCTGTGGTCCTTCGCTGAACCGAGCCTGGGCTCGTTCCAGCAGCAGGGCCTCAAAGGACAGAGAGCTGATGTTTAACATCTGAATCACCTCCCACAGCCTGGCGTTGTTTTCAATCTGTCGAGGCAGCGAACATCATTTGTCGAGCCGTCAGGCCTCAGTCACGGCGGCCAGTCTGGGAGCTTCCTGTAGGTCCTGCTCCATATGCTGCCCAGAGCGGCTCCAAACTGGGTCTGTAGGCAAACAGAAGTTACTGAGAGAACACAATCTTGAAGAAGATCTTAAAAAATCTACAGACTCTGTCGAGACTCTGTAGTTGTGACTCTGTTGTCGTGACTCAGTTGCAGTTGTGACTCCGCTGTAGTCGTGACTCAGTTGTCGTGACTCAGTTGTAGTTGTGACTCCGCTGTAGTCGTGAATCCGTTGTCATGACTCAGTTGTCGTGACTCAGTTGTTGTTGTGACTCCGCTGTAGTCGTGAATCCGTTGTCATGACTCAGTTGTCGTGACTCAGTTGTTGTTGACTCCACTGCAGTCACAACTCCGCTGTAGTCGTGACTCCGTTGTCGTGACTCAGTTGTAGTCGTGACTCCGTTGTGGTCATGACTCTGCTGCAGTCGCGACTCCGCTGTAGTTGTGACTCCGTTTTTGTGACCCAGTTGTCGTGACTCAGTTGTAGTTGTGACTCCATTGTAGTTGTGACTCTGCTGTAGTCGTGACTCCGTTGTAGTTGTGACTCCGTTGTAGTTGTGGCTCCGCCACAGTTCTGACTCTGCCATAGTTCTGACTCCACCGTAGTCATGACTCAGCTGTAGTCGTGACTCCGCTGTAGCCGTGACTCTACTGTAGTCGTGACTCCGTTTTAGTTGTGACTCCATTGTAGTCCTGACTGCTGTAGTTGTGACCCCGTTGTAGTTGTGACTCTGCTGTAGTCATGACTCTGTTGTAGTCGTGACTCCGCTGTAGATGTAGTTGATGGTGGATGATTACCTAAAACAGGCTTCCTTAATGTTGATACAGTAAACAAATAAAATAGTACAATAAAAACTGTTCCCAGGCTCAAATCTGGAGTCCAAGTCAAGTTCCAAGTCAATGTGTGTGGGACTGTAGCATGACTTGATTCCAAGTCCCCGTCTCTGCAAGTCTGATTTACTGACATGGACTGGAGTTGTCATGAGTCCCTCTGGGGACTTCCTGCCAGAGGACTCTTATTTTGTGTGGCTTTCCTGTTTCCCCCTGTTCTGGTCTCTGGCAGCTTTATGTTGGTAATTTGTGTTTATGAGCTTCACCTGTCCCCGTTATGTTCACCTGTGTTCTATCACCTTTTGTGTTCTCCCTATTTATACCTCCCTTGTTCCTTTGTTTAGTCGCAGAAGCATTAGTTGCCTTCAGTTGGTGTTCGCTAGTAGAAGTGCGTTTTGTGATGACCGTCTCACCCGGTCTCTCTTAGTTTTTTACCGTTTGATCCGGTTCTCTAGTTTTTGCATTGTCTTGAGCCCTGGATGTTCCAGGAGAGAATAAACGCTTCTGTTGTCCTGCATTTGGGTCCTCACCTTCTTCACACCACACCACCCACCACTCTCCTTGACAGAATGCTTCTGCCACGAAAGGACCCAGCGGACACGAACGAGGAGGAACGGCTGATTTCCTGTTTTCTACAGTCCTTGTCGAGCGAGATTCAGGACGCCCGGTGTTACCGGGAGATTTTTGAGTTCTGTTCGAAGCT
The DNA here is from genome assembly GCF_900324485.2 of Mastacembelus armatus. Taxonomy (NCBI): domain Eukaryota; kingdom Metazoa; phylum Chordata; class Actinopteri; order Synbranchiformes; family Mastacembelidae; genus Mastacembelus; species Mastacembelus armatus. The sequence goes on from NC_046648.1 coordinate 25,365,959, forward strand.
AGCCAGGAGCTTCTCTCACCCCTCCAGCTTCGTCTCGAGAAAGGGGGCTGATCAGATGCTCAGCCGCCTGTCCACCATCACATCGGTCCTGGAGAGGTGCCTGGAGCAGTGGACCCCCCTCGACGAGGCCTGGGAGGTGTGTAATTCCCTCGCCCTGTTCCAGTCGCCAGTCTCCCAACTCCCGGCTTCCCACTCCCCAGAGTCCCAGCCTCTGACACTGGTTCTCCCGCCATCAGCCCTTGATCTCCAGCCTGAGTCCCTCCTCGCCGCTGCCCAGCCCGAGTCCCCCCGCTTCGCTCGACGGGATTACCGACAGCGACGGCGTCGGAGCAGAGTGGCGGAATCTTCAGCTCGGCAGTCGGAGCTCCACGCTACCACCTCGCCGCTGCCGCAGCAGCCCGAACCCTCGTGTGCCGACGAGAGCGTCCCCGCGGGGGTTCCGACCAGGATCCTGCACCCTCAGTGCGCCGACGCCAGCGTCCCCGCTGAGGATTTCCCCAGAATCCCGCTGCCTCAGTGCGCCGACGTTCATGTCCCCGCTGAGGCACTTACCCCGCCGCAGGAACCTCAGCTCGCCGACGACGGCGTCCCCGCTGAGGCACCTTCCCGGCCTAGTTCCGCGAGCTCCGGTGTGCCGACGTGGCCATCCCCGCCGGAGCCCAACCCTGCCTGCCAGACCTCCAGCGTGCCGACTCGGCCGTTAACGCTGGAGCCCTGCTCAGCCAAGTCACCCAAGTCACTCAAGTCACCCCCTCCGAGCCCTCAGCGTGCCGGCGACGTCTTCGTCCCCGCTGAGGTCCCGATCCGGATCCCCGAGCCTCCGCGCGCCGACGACAACGTCCCCACGGAGGTCCCGGCCCAGCCTGTTCTCGTCCCTCAGTGTGGTGATATCGTCCACGCCAAGGCTCAAGCTTCAGCTCCAGCCCTTCCAGTTCCAGCCCTGCCAGCTCCAGCCCCGCGGCGTCACGTTGTTGGCGTCCGCGTTGAGGCCCAGCTACCAGCGCCACCGGAATCCCCTGGATCGTCCGGACCACCACCTGAGCCAGAGCCTCCGCAACAGCTGCCGTTTCCCGAGCTGCCGCAGCAGCCGTCGCCGGGGGATCCCGAGCCGCAGCCGCCGCAGCAGCAGCAGCCGTCTCCGGAGGATCCAGAGCCGCAGCAGCCGCTGCCTTCGTCCCCGGTGCCGCAGCAGCCGCTGCCCTCGTTCCCAGTGCCTCGGCGCCGCAGCCAAGCCACACGCGCCGAGGCTCAGCCCGCTCCTCTCCGGCCAATCCCCGCGCCTCGGTGTCGTGTGCGGGGCGCCCACGTCGAGTCCCAGCCACTAGCACCACCGTGGCCAGAACTGCGACCGTGGCCCGAACCTCTGTGGCCGGCGAATTGGCCCGAACCTCCAGAGTCGTTGGAGTGGCCAGGACCTCCGGATGGGTTAGAGTTCCCGGACCCGCCTCCGCTCCCAGCAGATGATCCTGAGCCGCAGCAGCCGCTGCCTCCGTCTCCAGTGCAGCAGCAGCCGCTGCCTCCGTCTCCCGAGCCGCAGCAGCAGCAGCCGCTGCCCCCGTCTCCCGAGCCGCAGCAGCAGCCGCTGCCCCCGTCTCCCGAGCCGCAGCAGCAGCAGCCGCTGCCCCCGTCTCCCGAGCCGCAGCAGCAGCAGCCGCTGCCCCCGTCTCCCGAGCCGCAGCAGCAGCAGCCCCCGTCTCCCGAGCCGCAGCAGCCGCTGCCCCCGTCTCCCGAGCCGCAGCAGCAGCTGCCCCCGTCTCCCGAGCCGCAGCAGCCGCTGCCCCCGTCTCCCGAGCCGCAGCAGCCGCTGCCCCCGTCTCCCGAGCCGCAGCAGCCACTGCCAGTCCCAGTCCCTCGGCGCCGCAACCAACCTAGGCGCCCTGAGGCCTGGCCCACTCCTCTCCAGTCAGTCCCTCAGCCACCGGCGCCCTTAGTCCCTCAGCAACCGGCAGCCTCAGTCCCTCAGCCACCGGCGCCCTCAGTCCCCCAGTCTCCAGTTTCCCCGAAGAGGCAGCCCGAGCCAGAGCTTCCTCAGCAGCCCGAGCCAGAGCCGTCTCAGCAGCACGAGCCACAGCAGCTTCCCCGGCCGTCTCAGCAGCACGAGCCACAGCAGCCTCCCCGGCCGTCTCAGCAGCAGCCTCCCCGGCCGTCTCAGCAGCAGCCTCCCCGGCCGTCTCAGCAGCAGCCTCTCCGGCCGTCAGCATCCCCTGCATCTCCTCGGCCGCCATCTCCAGAGTCCCCGGAGCCGTTGCCGCCAATGCAGTGGCTACCTAAGTCTCCCGAACGGCCCCGGACCTTCGCCCGTTTCAGAGGCCGTCCTCCCGAACGGCCCCGGACCCTCGCCTGTCTCAGAGGCCGTCCTCCCGAACGGCCCCGGACCCTCGCCTGTCTCAGAGGCCGTCCTCCCGAACGGCTTCGGACCCACGCTTGCCTGCGAGGCCGTCCTCCCGAACGGCTTCGGACCCACGCTTGCCTGCGAGGCCGTCCTCCCGAACGGCTTCGGACCCACGCTTGCCTGCGAGGTTGTCCACCCGAACTGCACCGGACCTTCGCCCGTCTCAGAGGTCGTCCTCCCGAACGGCCCCGGACCTTCGCCCGTTTCAGAGGCCGTCCTCCCGAACGGCCTCGGACCCATGCTTGACTGCGGAGCCGTCCTCCCGAACGGCTCCGAATCTTCGCCTGCCAAAGAGGCCGTCCGCCGGAACGGCCTCAGACTTTGTGTGCCCCAGGAGCCGATCAGTGGATCGACCCAGAACTCTGCCCTGTTAGGGGTCATAAAGTGTGTTCCCACCCTCCCACCCTGGACTTTGGGTGGAACTCGTGGGCCGTCTGGAATCCGGCCTTGAGGGGGGGGTCCTGTCATGAGTCCCTCTGGGGACTTCCTGCCAGAGGACTCTTATTTTGTGTGGCTTTCCTGTTTCCCCCTGTTCTGGTCTCTGGCAGCTTTATGTTGGTAATTTGTGTTTATGAGCTTCACCTGTCCCCGTTATGTTCACCTGTGTTCTATCACCTTTTGTGTTCTCCCTATTTATACCTCCCTTGTTCCTTTGTTTAGTCGCAGAAGCATTAGTTGCCTTCAGTTGGTGTTCGCTAGTAGAAGTGCGTTTTGTGATGACCGTCTCACCCGGTCTCTCTTAGTTTTTTACCGTTTGATCCGGTTCTCTAGTTTTTGCATTGTCTTGAGCCCTGGATGTTCCAGGAGAGAATAAACGCTTCTGTTGTCCTGCATTTGGGTCCTCACCTTCTTCACACCACACCACCCACCACTCTCCTTGACAGGAGTCATTTAAAGCAGTGACTGACAGCTCAACATACTGTATATACAACAGTTTAAAACACATTTTCACTGTGTTCTGAAGGTTTTTCTTAGCGGATGTTTACCAGACTTTCCAAACACTCAACATATGAAGCATTAATTTTTGCATCTTATTTAAAAAGTTATTCTAAAAAGTTTTTGTTGACAGAAGAAATATTTTTACATTTTTCCATCAGTGCGTCTAAACAAACTGACAAAGTTATTTTTGTGTGGAAAACTAACAAGTCACATCACGGATTCTGTCTGTCTGTAGGTGAGCGGGCGCCAGCTGATTGACAGCTCTTTGAAAACACATTTATTAGAGGCAGAGTGGAAAGAAATAGCTTCAAAGAGCTGAGTGTGTGTGTGTGTGTGTGTAGCTGAGTGTGTGTGTGTGTGTGTGTAGCTGCGTGTGTGTGTGTGTGTGGCACTGGTCCAACTCTGGAGAGTCCAAGGACAATCAAGTGTTTTGCTCTGCCAGGTTTCTTTTATTCATCCATTCGTCAGGCAGAATTATTACTGCTGTCTCTGGTCATTAAGTGTGTGTGCGTGTGTGTGTGTGTGTGTGTGTGTGTGTGTGTGTGTGTGTGTGTGTGTGTGTGTCTGTCAGAAACTCACCTGCAGCTTGAAGGGAAACAGCACTGAGTTCAACATGTGGAGCCTGTTATTCGTCTGTCAGTCTGGCAGAGACGTGTTGCTCGCCCGTCCGTCAGGTCGCTGCGTGACATTTTGGACAGTTGGAGGGTGGAGGATAACTGCTGCTCACCTTCCTCCTCCTCCTCCTCCTGCTCTTAATGGAAACCATGTGTTCCGGCCCTGGACGTCTGAACTTTACCACAGTTTGGAAACCTGGTATCTGCAGGTTTAGTGGAGTTTGACAGTTTTCTCTGTGGCTCAGTTTGTTTCCCCCTCAGACATTAAATATCACATACAGATACAAAGATGTGTATGAGGACTTGCAGCACCTGCCCAACCTCCTGCTGCTTCATTCAGCTAAACATTCAGCATATGAAGAATTTAATCAAACCCATGTTCACATATACCACAGCTGTTCTCTGCTAATCGGTGATTATTGATCCTTGAACCAGTGTCTCATGTCAAACTGGGCTGGACGTTGAGCTGCTGGACTCTGAAGGTCCTGTGCTGGAAAGCAGAGTAACAGCACCACAATGTAAAGATACAATGTGCTCTAATGTGTTTACTGTGACGTAGACACTGGACATATGTGGCTCTGAACAGTCCAAAACAAACTCAGCTGATGTTTCTCGTCGTCGAGATGAGATCATGTTTACACGCCATCGTCCATGTAGCCATTAATGACACGCTTCAAGCTCGCCGCCGTGTTATCAAACCTCTTTATCGTCCCTCTTATTATACATGAGGTCTGATTGTCTCTGCACCACTTCACATTTCCACATCCACTCACCCACCCTGACTAACACGCTTCAGCCTAATTAAGCTCATTTGCATGTGGTGAAATCCCATCATGCAGCACAACGAGCTCGGTGTGACCTCAGGTTGTCAAGGTGTGTGTGCGACAACAGGTATAAGTGGCGTTATGGTTGGACTGAAACAGGACCCGTCCAGACCTGTACTAACTCCTCAGCATCAGTGTCCTGTTTGAGTCACAACAGCAATTGAATTGTCCTGGACCAATAAAGTTATAAATCACTTAATATGCAGCTGAAGGTTAAAGTGGAGGCCTGTCCTACACAAAGATTAGAAAACACTGTCACTATTTATTTATTGGTATAATATAGTCCCAGAGCAAAATGAACAGCTGAAAAGAAAATCAAGTTTAATCTTCACTTGCAGATTGTAAACATGAAAAAAATGCTAAAACAATATTTCCTCGTTTTCTGCTGCATGAGATTATTTCCTCTTGTCCATAAACCGTTGATTTTATGTCCTGCCATCCTCCATTCGGCCACCAGGTGTCCTCCTACTTCCCAGTCACCTGACTTTCCCCACCCACTGACACACCTGTGCCCAGTTTCCTCATCAGTCTGTGGACACAGTCCCTCCTGCTTCTTCTTCTTCTTCTTGTTGCTGCAGAGATGAAGATGGTCAGCATGTTGGTATGAATCCATAAAAGGACGTTACATGAAGAGCTGCAGCAGTTTTGTTGTGGGGACATGGTCCAAAGCTCAGTGGTTGCTCACCCTCGGTGTTGTCACTGACCCAATGAGGGACGAGAATAAACCCGAATGTCCCTTTGGATGAAAGACCAGAAACTGTGCAGTGTCTCCGCCTTCAGTTTGAGGCAGAGCATCATAGTCACCCCCCCACCCCCTTCATCGCGGCCTGTCACTCTGTCCCGCTCCTGCCTCCTGATTGGCCTCTCTCCTCCGGGGGCGGTGCCCACGGAGCCGCACGGAGCCTGCTGGGTGTCCCCGTGCCCGTCAGTCTCATCCATCCTCCGGTGGAGACGCTCCGGAGACTCTGGAGCCTCTTGGTTTATTAGTCCCGGGAATGTTTGGACTGAGCTGAGAAAAATATAGTGACTTTATTTTTTCTAACAGTTCTGTTGATGTTTCCAAGGTTCTTGCTAAAAGCAGCGGGGGAGCAAAGACTGTGATTGTTTCTTAGCGCGTAAAAGTCTCAACGACTGAATTTTAAATTAGCTGGAGCAGAGAATCGGCTTCATTCCGCTGCTTCTGCTTTTCCTCTGCGCCTCAGTCCCGAGTTAGGAGTGAGACATGTTTTAGGGAAATTACCTAATAAGCCGTTTTTATTCCCTTTCCTGCATCAGAGAACCGTAATCTTTCTTTTTACGCGTAACCTGGATCAGCAGAAGCGGCAGGTCTCCAGTGGACTTTTCGCTGTCTTCATCGGGAACGGGTTTGATGGAAACATGAGCAAAGCTGTAACCGGACCGGTTCCCACGCGCAGCCTCATCCTCCACCTGCTCCCGCTGCTGCTTCACGTCTCGCCGGGGTGTCTGTCCGCGCAACCAGAGCGCTACTTCGGCCAGATAGCGGAGAACTCTCCGGCTGGGACGCCGGTGGACGGGGTGGTGTTGTCAGTCGTAGCTGGCGGCTGCTCCAGTGCGGATCTGAGTGCCAGCCTAAAAGGGGATTATGCGTCGGATTTTAAACTCGTTCGCCACAACGGGCTCCGGGACCACCGGGGGCATCTGGGTTTGGTCTCCGCTAAACCGCTGGACCGGGAGTTCATTGCTATGTATGAGCTGACGGTGGAGCTGCCGCCGTGGTGTCAGAGGAGACCGGCTGCCGTCCAGGTCGAGGTGGCGGACAGGAATGACAACATGCCCCGCTTCACCAGCGGGAACCAGACTGTTGAAGTGGACGAGCTGACGCCGCTCGGTACCGAGCTGGCCCGCTTTGACGCAAAGGACGGCGACGCGGAGAGGAACGGACGCGTCACGGTCTACGCGTCTCCAGCGTCTCACCTGCTGCACGTGGTTCCCCACACTGGACAGGTGAAGCTGATCGGGTCTCTCCTGGGTGTCCGCCAGGTGACTCTCCGCCTTTACGCGAGGGACGGCGGCGATGTGTCGCTGGTAGGTGAGCCGGTGGTTCTGCGCATCAACGTCCGCCGCTCCAGCAGAGCGCGACGGGAGCCCCGTGCTCTGTCGCAGGAGGTGACCTACACCGTGACAGTCCCGGACCACGTGACAGTGGGAGACCTGGTGTTCACGGTGCCGGACCAGAGGTTCGAACAGCGTTGGTTCGAGGTGGTATCCGAAGCAGAGACGCCGGTCCAGATCGAGCGGGACTCGGGGCGTGTGTACCTGGCGCGCAGTCTCCGGGAGCCCGCAGAGGTCGTGGTGAAGATCCAGAACCTCCGAGGTAAGCACGCGATGTTTTCCCTTCCCGTGCGTAAAAACACGCAGACACCGGGTCCGGTGCCGCTGCTGCGCCATGACGCGCCCCTGCTCGGTTTGATGTTTTGAATTCGTTTACAACGTAATGAAATTAAGTTTAATCCGGATTAAGGAAAAAAGGCTGATGGTGTGTGTGTGTGTTTGCTGACTGGTTTGCTGACTGGTTTGCTGACTGGTTTGCTTGCATTGAATCGGTTTTTCATGCACTACACAAGTTTTACAGAAAAAATGAGACTTGAAATCACTTAAAGTTTGAAAGAAATACAAAATCCTTCCAAACAACTTTGAGGTGAGTAGCTTTCATTTGTGTGTACGTGTGTGCGCGCGCGCGTGCTGCGTCACTGTGCAGGTCTTTCTGCTGGTCCTCCATCTGGTTTGAGACAGATTCATTATGGGTTCAGGTGAAAGGACAAACTGTGGCTCAGTGAGAGGGAAGTCGCTGTGGTGCTTATTGATGTGATGTCAGAATGTGTAAAGGCCTGAGCCTGGAGGTTTACAGAGGGAGCAAAGGTCAACAGAATCATGTAGGTACAGGTATGGACCTTTAACGGGGTTGCATCTGTGCCGTTTCCTCTTATTACAAAAACGTCCTTTAACCGCTGAGCTTCGTCTGTGGGCTGGAATTACTTTTGCTGTGGGGACAGAAATCTGTTTGCACAGTTACACTGTGGGGACTTGATGTCCTTATAGGGACAAAAAGCAAAGTCCTCATCAGTGATGACTGTAGAGTTAGGGTTAGGCTGCTGAGTCCAGATCCCATCCAGAGACCAACAGCACCAATTAATGTGTGTGAATCCAGAACCTGGTTCAGCTTATGGGTCTGTGCCGTAGACCTCCATTGTTGTCCACAAACTATTAAAAACCCAGCAGGGAGCCACACCGCTGACCTGGCTCACATGGTTCTTCCTCACCAACAATGGGAGGCCCGTCTGTTTCCAAAAACCAGATCCAGACACTGAGAACGGCCGTCACTGTTTACAGGCTCTGGTTCCACTGCAGCTTCTCTCTGCTGACAGCAACGTCTGGAGATGTGTGTGTGTGTGTGTGTGTGTGTGTGTTGGCTTGTTTCCAGCAGTTTGAATCAACTTCAACCGTCACTTTCTGCTCTTTCATTCATTCCTTAAAACACTGCTCACATCACTGCTGTGTGTGTGTGTGTGTGTGTGTGTGTGTGTGTAAACACTGCAGGACAAACACCAGCGACTGTTTACTGCTGGAGGTGAGCAGAGTAAACTCAGCACACGGCTCTGACACGGGGCTGAAGCTGATGGTTCATATTTCTGTGCCGTTATTTTCCGTTTTGGCTGTTTGAGCAACTGGTTAAAAGGCCTTTGCAGTTTGTTGCTGCGTCCTGTCTGGGCTAATGAAGTACCCTCTTATCTGAGCCAGCAAACGACCGTTAGAACCGATTAGTGCGTTCATGCTGAGGCTTGGATCTCTGCACTGAAGCTGTGACTTCAGGAAAGGTTTTCCCCAGATAAACAAATCTCAGCCACTAAACTTCACACATCAACCAGCTGTCACATATTTACCTCCCAACCTGTTGGGACTAAGCATCTCATTTGTGTGTCTTGTTGTGTCTGCAGTACATGTAGACACATCTGAGCGTCCCCCCACATTTGCTGATAATCATGTCATCCTGACCCCACGTTCGTGGCTGAGCTGCCCAAACAGCCTGCACTCCTCAGGCTTTCTGGCAGCTGCAGGATCTGGTCCCGTTCAGACTCAGCAGCATCACTGAGCTTCTCTGGTCCTGGGGACACTGCTGACCGACCCAAAGCTGGAGACACATGTTTCTCTTATCACAACTCATGGACCCAGAACCAGAGACCTGTCCACATACTTTTGGCCGCACATTGTTATTAGAGTGATTTTCTTCAGTAACTTTATTTTTGCTCTGCTACAATAAAAATCTGTAAGAGTCTGAGTCTTTTCTGATAAATTCATCTCGAATCCAACATGCCCACTCAAAAACCAACATGAGTCCAAGTGTGTTGGAATCTGTCAAATGTTTGTTTGACAGGATGAAACGGTGTCCAGACCCCCCCCCCCCCCCCCCCCCCCCCCAAAGTAAATGTTTAATCAGGAGGCTGAAGTCCTCACATGTGGCAGCTCAGTGTTCTGGTCAGATCTGGGTAATCAGTCCATCTAAACTGCATCACTGCTGTTTATTTGGAGAAATTAGCAGTGTTTGCTCACCTGGATCCCCCCCAGGTCTGAGCCAGACCCAGAGCCTGGGCAGGAAGCTGTGTTTGTGTTACAGCAGACAGGAAGCTCAGGGCCGGCTGATTGAGGCGATCTGTCTTCTGTCAGCCGAGGCTCTGACTCTGATGTGTAGGAATGAGGCCTGAGCAACGGCAGCCTCTGATTGGCTGCCTGGGTGGCTTCTTCCTCTCTGTGAGAGCGGCTGGATCTTGGTCTGTGTCTCCATCACATCTTCCCCTTTAGTGAACTCACACCAGAATATTTAATATATATACACCACTTATCCTGTGGAGGCTAGTGGAGCCCTGGAGTCTGTCCCAGCTGACACCGGGCGACAGGTGAGGTACACCTGGACACCTCACCAGGCCTGTGGCCCAGACTGTGGATGAACTGCAATCTCTCTTTTCTGGTTCCCTGGTTCTGATGTTCTGTGTTTGTTTTTCTGTTTGCAGCATTTCGGTCATCAGGCCTCAGTTTTAGAGGAATTAACTGTTTCTGAGATTGGATTATATTGGATTATATCAGTGTGTGTGTGTGTGTGTGTGTGTGTGTGTGTGTGTGTGTGTGTGTGTGTGTGTGTGTGTGTGCGCGCAAGCTGAAACGAAGCTGTCCGCCTCGTGCTGTGTGTGTTGTCAGTGTTGTACTTCGACAAGAACAACTGTGCATCTTCTCTCATCTCCCCCTTAAACTTTCATGCATATGTGATGAATATTTCAGTTTTATCAGCTCACAGCTCAGTGTGTCTGATACATTTATTCAACATGTCAAATCTGCTGCTGCTCCGCTCATTGTAGCTTGTAGCTACAGGTCGTCTACATTAATCAGGCTGCCACACAACATTTGTGCTTCCTGCTCCAGCTCAGTTGCATCTTTAAGCTTCAGGTTTTGAAACGTTCGGTTAAATGGAAGCGAAGACGTCACTGAGGGATCTGGATGGTCTAATTTAAACACAACGTGAATGCGGCTTTTAGAAAACCCACTGAAAACTCACAGCTGTGACTCAAACGTCAGAGAGCACAGTCTCATTAACTGTAATAAATGTGTTTATTTGCATATTTAAATAAGAAAATTGTTCCTGTTGGCTGCAATTAATGCAGCTGCGTGCTCCCTCATTAAACTGCACTATTATTAACTCTTTTAGTGTGGACGTACATTATTACACACACACTGTCCTGCTCTATCAAGCAGACTCTGTACTTGGCAGCCTGGAGGTGACAAGCACACACACACACACACACACACACACACACCCTCTCACACACACACACACACACCCTCACACACACTCACACACACACACACACACACACATTTTTTTCTGCTGTTTGTTCTATTGTCTTTATTTCTGGATTTAGCCAGAGGCCTGAACCAACCTGCCACTGCGCCACGTGTTTGTGTGTAACACCAAACGCTGTAGGAGTGTGTGTCCTCGAGGCTGCTCAGCTTCACAGTGATTGTGTGTTTGTCAGCGTCGCACACATTGATCTTGCATGAGTTTGTTGGTATTTCACTGTGTGTTTGTGTAGAAAGCGCTGCAGGACGAATCGTTGTGAAAATCCCAGAATGACCTTTTTAAAAGGCAGCACACACACGAATAGTATAATCCATATTCATCGAATTCAGCACCAACGCCTGAACATTTTAAAGCCAGTTCCTCCGTTGTAGCATCAAGAGATAGAACAACAGTGTCTTCTTCTTTTCGTCCACACGCAAACAGCAGAGCTTCCAGAAAACCGCTTCAAGGATGACGACATCCAGAAAGTCCAGAAGTGGAGACATGCTGACAGAGAAATCTGAGGATTTGGCTGTAACGTCAGCGATGGTGTCTCCTCAGAACGAGCCACAGGGGTTACTGCTAAATTATTCTTGGCCTGACTGGGAGCTGTGGAAATTAGCTCAACCCTCCCAAAAGTTTCCAGCCAGTCCTCATGTTCAGACCGTATTCTCACATACGTCTGTTTATTGATGTAACCCCAAAACCACAGACTTCAGTCGCTAATGTTGCTAAAGTGTGTTAGCTTGTTCAGCTGACCTACAGTGCTGAGCTGTGGAAGGAATTCTCCGACGTGAGGAAATCCACTGGGGACGGACATGAGGAGACGGAGTTCCATAGGACATCGTTAGGTCTGGGAGCAGCAGGACACAAGTGAAGACTCCAATCTAAAACCACCAAGTGTCCCCTCTGCATTTATGTACAGATGACACAGACCTTGTGTTTATGAGCCTCAGAGGTGGTGGACAAAGCTACGATGTCGACTGTCTAACCAACATCAGCTCACGCACTACAAAACTTTCCATCACCCGAAATGTTCAGACGTCACTTGTGAGTCAGAGCATATTTCCCATAACGTGGAACTATTTTTTAAACGAATCCCTGTGCTGGAGCAAACAGCCTGTAGGGGGCGCTAGCAGGCCCTCATTTTCCTTCCCCGTCTGTCCTCACTCCACTTTCACCTTTCCCCCGCTCCGTCCTCTTTGGTTCGCCACGCTCAGCTGTGCTAATAGCCTATTGACAGCCAATCAGCTGTAGCCTCAGGCGAGACAGCTCACCAATCACCAAGTAGGACAAGGTCACCCCGTCCAGACTGCACCCATCAGCACGACATGCAAACAGCATGAGGAGCTTGTTTTGCTGCTCCACTGATAAATATTAAAAACGATGGACTCTGTAAATGCATAAACATAATGTCATGTTTTGATCTCCGGTGATCTAGTTCTGGATTTATCACTGATTTAAGTTTCAGTCTGCCCGTGTTTTCAGTCAAAACTCGGGTTAGAGCGTAAATATTTTCCATGTCCTGGTGTCAGAAAGGCAGCTGGACCTTTTGATTGACAGCTGATTTTAAAGATATTTATTTTCTGTGCTGTTTTTGTCAAATTACGGCTCCGTGACATGGACCCACAGTGTTTTCATCGTCTGTTTCCCAGCAAATATTCAGATGCTGCTTTGACGAGACCAAACCACCGGTTCACCTTTTGGTCCAAACCTGTGACCTTCGTGCTGTGGCTGAAGACGTGAGCTGCCACAGGCTGAATAAAGCAACCTGGAAACACACACACACACGCACACACACACACACACACACACACACACACACACACACAAGCACACACACACACACACACACACACACACACACACACACCCAGAGTTTCTGCATCAAAGTTAAATTTCAGCCTTTTTCTAAAATAGTTTTTCACATCCATGTTGCAAAAAGTTTGGGGGATGTGAAGAACATGAGTTGAGTTGTGTTTAAATAAATAAATACCACATAAATGATAAATAAATAGCGTTGCAGCTCATATTTAAGATTCAGATTTTCTCTCAGTTGTCAGGCAGCTGGGTCTGGAGTGTTGGTGTAGATCTGACGCCTGCTGCAGGAGGTGGTGCACAGTGGGTGGTGCTGGGACTTGGTGACGCTCCTGGTGGGCAGGAAAATGTAAAATCCTGCAAACTGCTCCAGGTCTAGAACCGTTTCTGTCGGCACCACGTGTGAAATAAATCAGGCTGGTAAGCACCAATACTGAAGGAAAACTGGTTTCCATAGCTGCTCCGCAACAGGAGTCCAGCTCCTGGACTCTTGGAGTTAGTTGATGGTGACTGTGCACACAATGAACAGATCAGTTTATCAAAGAGCCGTCTCTGTAGTCGCATCCTGACAATGAGCAGTGTCAGAAAGGCTGATGCTGATCCTGGTTCTGATGTGTTTCAGGTCACAGTCCTTCTCAGTACCTGCAGCCCTGGTAGTGTCTGCTGCTTCACTCTTTTCACTATGTCTGTAAGAGGAAGTAGGACTGTAACGCCCAGATGCAATGGCAGCACTCGCTGAGACGTGTGAACACGACTTATATAACAGAACCGAACGCGTCTTCTCTCTCTGCTGTCCTGCACCGACACACACTCGTAACCCAAAGTGACTTCGTCACCACCTCTGTCTCTGCTGAGAGTCTGCCTGCACGTGGGGATGAGGGAGGGATTTTTGTAGGGAATCTGGACTTTACGTTGGTTCTGATTCTGTCGATCAGGAAGCAAAAGGCCTGTTGGTACCAGTGTTTTCGGACAAGGCCTGATTCCACTGTGAATGTGGAAGCTTCAGTCCGACAGGAATCACTCGGCAGGGATGAGTTTTGGTCGAAAAGGATGTGAGCTCGTTGGTTCAGACCAGTCATGTCACTTCCATCCAGCAGCAGCTAATGACCTTCACTGATCCCTGCAGTGTGGAGAATCCTGTTAAAGACCTTAATGTCTCCGCAGCTCTCGCCTGTCCATCAGTCTTCACCGCGACTCCTCTCCCCGGGGCTTTGAGTCCTCCTGCTCCTCACGGTTCGACCCCGGGGATGTCCTCCCTCTGCAGGCTCCCTCATCAAGGTCACCGTGCGGATTAAAAAGTGAACTCCCCCACTCTTAGAGCTTATCTGCTCTGACCTAGTGTTCCCAGGGGGATCAGGACCCAGGGGGACGTTCAGTGCCCCCCTTTTCCCAGGGCAGCAGAAGAGTCTGAGCAGGAGGAGGAAACTTGAGACAAGAGAAGTTAAACTGAAGCTCAGGAGTAATAAACTCACAGGTGTGAACTGTGGGACTGAGATCTCTGAAAGTCCTGTCTGATGAACACAGTTCAGTCTAATCATCCATTACCCAGCAGTATATGAAGTACTTCAAATCAGAAGTACATAAGGTAGTTAACGTCAGCTACCCAGCGGTGTATGAAGTACTTCAAATCAGAAGTATATAAGGTAGTTAACGTCAGCTACCCAGCAATACATAAAGTACTTCAAATTAGAAGTATATAAGGTAGTTAACGTCAGCTACCCAGCAATACATAAAGTACTTCAAATTAGAAGTATATAAGGTAGTTAACGTCAGCTACCCAGCAATACATAAAGTACTTCAAATTAGAAGTATATAAGGCAGTTAACGTCAGCTACCCAGCGGTATATGAAGTACTTCAAATTAGAAGTATATAAGGTAGTTAACGTCAGCTACCCAGCGGTATATGAAGTACTTCAAATCAGAAGTATATAAGGTAGTTAACGTCAGCTACCCAGCGGTACATAAAGTACTTCAAATTAGAAGTATATAAGGTAGTTAACGTCACCTACCCAGCGGTATATAAAGTACTTCAAATTAGAAGTATATAAGGTAGTTAACGTCAGCTACCCAGCGGTATATGAAGTACTTCAAATCAGAAGTATATAAGGTAGTTAACGTCAGCTACCCAGCGGTACATGAAATACTTCAAATTAGAAGTATATAAGGTAGTTAACGTCACCTACCCAGCGGTATATGAAGTACTTCAAATTAGAAGTATATAAGGTAGTTAACGTCAGCTACCCAGCGGTATATGAAGTACTTCAAATCAGAAGTATATAAGGTAGTTAACGTCAGCTACCCAGCGGTATATGAAGTACTTCAAATCAGAAGTATATAAGGTAGTTAACGTCACCTACCCAGCGGTATATAAAGTACTTCAAATTAGAAGTATATAAGGTAGTTAACGTCACCTACCCAGCGGTATATAAAGTACTTCAAATTAGAAGTATATAAGGTAGTTAACGTCAGCTACCCAGCGGTATATGAAGTACTTCAAATCAGAAGTATATAAGGTAGTTAACGTCAGCTACCCAGCGGTACATGAAATACTTCAAATTAGAAGTATGGGCCATTCTGCACAATGACTACTTTTACTTTGGATATTTCAGGTACATTGGATGATGGTACTTTTACCGCAGTAATACTTTGCAGTGCAGGACTTTTACTTGGAACAGAGTATTTTTACTCTGTGGTATTTGTACTGTTACTGTCTCACAGTTTGTAGAAACTGATTTTTAGTTGTTGGAACATGAACCAACAAGTTTTTCTTTATTTATTCCAGGATAAAAATCTTCTTCCATGAAGTTGAATAAAAACTGAGTCTGAGTGTCCATGAATCCTGTGATGCTCCAGTCTGACCAGTCCATCTGCCACACACCCACTGCCAGCTGTCACTGTGCTCCCCGGGCACCTGACCCACATGCTGCCTTCTCCACACACACACACACACACACACACACACACACACACACGTCCAGACGTTCATTGACGCTCTCTGGAAACATCCATGCTGCTAAACATAAACTGCTGCAGCTGCTTCAGCCTGAATATTCTGACCAAAGCAAAGAGGCAGGACGAGCTGTGTTCAAACCGTCTACCAAGGTTCACAGAATTATCTCTGTCCACATCCCTGAGTGTCCTGCTGTTCCCATCAGACCTACAGTCTGATCCATGTCAGTCAGGGACATGGACCAGGTGTGAACCCCCTGAGCTCCTAAACTGCCCCCATGCACAGACTGAACTGACATGTGAAGAACAACAACATCATCTGTGCTCAGTTTCCTCCAAAGCTGCTGGGTTCCCATATGTTCCTTCCAGTTTGGCTCCATCAGAAGCTTCTCCATAAATGTCCAACCAACGTGAAGCGTCCTGGTCTCTCCACTGCCCCCCCTCCTCCATGTTGATGGATTCTGATCTGACCGTTCTCACTCACACATCGGACAAGGATCAGATTTAGGACCACATATGCAGGCGGCCCAGATCTGGTCTGAGAACATCTGGTTTGGTCTGTTGACACATCTGGAAACATCAGGACTAAGGGAAAACTGAATTGTGGACATTCAGGTTGTTTAGTGTGTCCTTCTGTTTGCAAACCTGCTCACACTGCAGCTGTGGAAATCACCGTGGTCCTCACAGAGATAGAAGCACAGAAGTGAAGCTAAACGTGACAAGTTTGTTTGCCCCCCTTCCACACACACACACACACACACACACACACACACACACGCTGCAGTAACAATAAAGGACACACACACACACACACACACTGACACGCCTTCAGAGCAGGTCTAATCCAGTGTGAAGCAGGTTTGTGTTTATGATGCTGGGGCCAAACCAGCTATGACAGGATGACCGCCCCCCCGGGGGTCCGCCCTGCGTGTCCCTGTCTGGTCGAGCCCCCACAGTCTGCTAACGCCTGCTGAGCTCCGAGGGCGTTTTGTCTGTTTATGCTGTTTGTTTGCTGGTGATTGTGTTGTCTCGCCTCTGGCTTCTTGGTGTTTGTCCACGTGTGTTTTGCTTGTGCACGTGACGCGTGCTCGTTAGGTGTGTCGAGGCTTTTCCTCAGGCCGCTGCTTTGAGTGGAGCCTGTCATCCAGTAGGTACAACTGACAGGTTGTCTGTTGCTGGATCCCTGTGGGAAAAGTATCTTTATCCACAGCTGCTGCACATCTGTAACCTGGTGTTCAAGCCACAGAGCAGTTTTCTGTCAATGTGTCCATCTCTCTCAATCTGCAGAGAACGTTGTTATAGATGTCATGGACTCTTCATTCTGGATTCTGTGACTCAGATACGGTGGTGTTCCAACAAGCCTGGAATAATAAGTCAGAGCATTTCGTGGAGGTCAGGCATTCCTGTGCGCTCCAGGGGCGAACATCTGGCTTGAATCTGTGGGAGCGTCCTGTGGAGCCTGCAGGTGTGTCCATGGGTTTCAGGTTCTATGACGAGCAGCAGGCGGCTCCGTCATCACCGCCGCTCTGAGCCTGCCTGGCTTTGTTTAATGAGACGTGAACAGATGGAGGTGTGTGTGTGTGTGTGTGTGTGTGTGTGTGTGTGTGTGTGTGTGTGTGTGTGAGATCTTACACACCGTTGATGACAGACTCCATCTTGCAGGCCTGCAGCTGAAATATCACCACAGCGTAGAGGTTTGGGTGTGCGACAGGTTTCCATCAGCTCCTGCTTTGCGAGTGTTAATCCATGAAACTGCGTAGAAGCAGGTCGGTGCATGTCGGCCGCAGGAAACGTCTCGCTCCAGCAGCAGCGCTCTGTCAACGCGCCCGCCACAGACTCCATTTCCCACAAAACACTGCTCAGAAGTGACTTCTCGGGTAACGCAGTAGGTGTGAGGAGTCGGAGACGTGCTGACAGACGGACGTGACGGATTGGAGCGGCGAGTTGGGCCGACAGCCATGTGGGCGCTCACAGACCTGCAGAGTCAGAGCGACAGGTCAGGAACCCTCCTGCTCCGACCTGTTGACACCTGGTTATGTACTGATGATCAGCCCGTGTGAGCAGGGACGACTCTCTGAACAGGCCTGATCCTGACCCACATGTTTCCACAGGCCCGGTTTACAAAAGGAGCCAGCTGTCACCGTTTGTTACAGATGTTTTCTACTTTCTCTGAAACAGTTCGAGAAGCTGACGGAGCAGCAGAAACAGTTTTATTTCATACTTTATAGGTTTGGGAGGCTCCAGCAGATCCCTGCGACCCTAAACAGGAAGCAGTGTAGGTGATGGATGGATAGTTTTGGGACAACAACGGACCAATAAGCTGAACCAGGTTCTGGAACCCCCCACTCCACGCTGAGGACCCCACATTCAGAATAAAAAACAAACCGCTGACTCAGCACGTGGCCAAAACAGCCTTTATCAGCTGAAGCTGAACACACAGCCTGCAGCCAGACCTCCTGCACCTCCTGCACCTCCTGCAGGGAGCTGCTCCCTCCATTCAAACACTCCTCCGCCTCCTCTTCTCCTTCATGCACCTCCTCCTTTGTTTCTGTTTCTGGTCTTTAGATTCCTTTCATCTCCTCACTCCGCCTCCTTCTCTACCCCTCGTCTCCTCTCTCCTCTGTTAGACTTTCTGTCCTCCTGCTTTCTTTCGTCTTACTCCTCTCTTGGTCTCCCTGTCTCTTCTTCCTTTGTTCCTGCACCACCCTCTCTTTCTTCTTCTCTTTCTCCTTGTTTTTCATACTGTCTCCTCCTTCTTCTTCTTTCTTCTTCTCTTCCATCTCCTCCTTTTCTCTCCTGCTCAACTCCTCCCCCCGTCGCTCATTTCTTCTTCTCCCAACAAACACAGTCTGCTTCACATTACACCCCCCCACACACACACTCCTGAGGTCAGAGGTCACAGTCCCAAACAGTGAGAGGTCACTTTGATCAGACTCAGAGTTTGGGAACATCCAGATGATTTGAGTTTCTGCCTCCCTGTAGCGTTTCTTTCTTCTGTCCTTTTCTTCCCCCCCGTGTCCTTTCACTTCCTCCGTCTTCTCTTTTCTTTCCTCCTCTCGGGTGGTTGTGGTTCTGGGGGTTTTCCAGCTGGCTGTGGGTTCAGAGCCGGCAGAATTTACCGTGGGGCTCCACAGCCTGCCACTGGGAGAGATAAGGCCCAGACACACACACCAGCAGAAGATGCTGCCAAAGAGGCTTCAGACACACTGTCACAGTCGGATCAGACTGGCGAGACCACAGTCCTACACCCTGTGTCGGTTTATTACTCAACATGTCTCCGTGTTTCACTGTCAGGTCACCATCATGTTTCTAACAAGATCCAGAGGTTTTTACGTCTCCGTGACCTTTCCACCCTCTGCACCTCGGGTCAGTTTGATGTGACATGACACGTCCGTTTTGTCGGGGAGGATTCCTCCTGGTTGAACGTTTTCTTTCTGTCTGTGCTTGACAGCAATTTTTCTCCATAAAACTCAAAGATCAAGAAACAAAACACAGAAATGTGAATATATACAGATTCTGCACTAATTAGTAGGACAGGAAGCGTCTCCGTGGCTACACTAACGACTTCCTACCTCACTAATTGGAAAATAAACGAGTGGAGACTCAGCATGAAAAGAGACTGCTGCTGTAAACATCTGTATTCATCCCTCCATGTCTATTCCTCTTCCACAGCCTTTGTATCCCTCCATCTTTACCCCTTTCTTCACCTCCTTCACCTCCTTCAGCTCTTTCTTCCATGTTGCCTCATCTTTTCCTTCATTTCTTTAAATCTTTATCACGTTTGTCCTTCATGCTTTTATCTTTTTATCTTTTGCTCTTCCTCCAGTTTTCATTCCTCACCCCCTCCTTCCCTCCTTACACTCCTCCACCCTCCTTTCCTCCCTCTCCTTCCATCATCTACATGTTCTATCTTTTATGTTTTATGTCCATTTTCCTCACTTGTTTTCCTACATCCCTCGTTCATTCCTCCTCCTGCACGTTGTCTCACCTCAGCTGACGTCCCTCATCCACCTTTTACTTCTTTCATCCATCTTTCCATATTCCCCCTTTCTGAGTGTTACTCCCTCCTTCCTGGCCTCCTCCTTTCACTCCTCTTCCTCCTTGCTAATATGATTAGCACTGCGTCTTAACGAAGTGGAGGAAATAATGAGTCTTGTCACTGGTAACATTTCCACGCCTCATTAGAGGGCCACAAGTCCTGCTCCTCTCTTCCTGCTCTGTTTTTCCTCCCTCCATCCCTGTCACCCTCTGCACTTCTTCCATCTGGAGGCTCGGGCTGCAGTTCCTCTGCTGGCCTCCAGTCTGTCTCAGGATTTAGATGCTGCTGTTGCTTCTGTCACTAACTTCAGTGAGAAAATTTCTTTCTTCTCTTTAATAAATAATAATAATAATAATACATTTTATTTCATGGCGCCTTTCAAAGTCTCAAGGTCACCTTACAGATAGAAAAGGAAGCATACAGCATGATATACATAGAGTGCATTAAAACAACAGTAACAAGAATACATAAACGGCGGGAGAGAATGTAAAGGCAAAAGCGTGGATTATCTAGGAAGTGGGCGAAGTACAGTAAAAGTAAATTGAAATACAGAAACCCAGACGACAGAACAACAAATATGAAACAGTATGAGACAATATGAAATAGGCGGAGGGTGGTAGAACATCACGGGCTGCTTTGAGAAGTTAAGAGAGTTAGGTGGAAAACGCTATACGGAACAGATATGTTTTGAGTGATGATTTAAAAGTTGATAAGTCCGGAGACGACCGGATGCGATGAGGGAGAATGTTCCAAAGGTGGGGCGCAGTGTGGCTGAAGGATCTAGCGCCCATGGTGGCCAGGCGCGCTGTAGGGGTGCAGAGGTGAGTGGAACTGGAGGAGCGGAGAGGACGAGGCGGAGAATAGATATGAAGTAGATCAGTGATGTATGGTGGGGCAATAGAGTGGAGGGCTTTGTAGGTGAGAAGGAGGATTTTATAGTTTATACGGAAGGACACGGAGCCAGTGAAGTTGTTTAAGGACAGGGGTGATATGATGTGAGGATGGAGTTCTGGTGATGATTCGGGCAGCAGAGTTCTGGACAAGTTGAAGTTTGCGAAGTGATTTGAGAGGAAGACCAGTGAGGAGTGAGTTACAGTAATCCAAACGAGAGGTGACAAAGGCGTTAATGAGTATTGCCGTGCTATCGGTGCAAGAAGCTTGGTAAATGGCAGTTTAACTGCTGATTCAGTGTGTGAGTCCAGATCCCATCCAGATACCAACAGCACCAATGAATGTCTGTGAATCCAGAACCTGGTTCAGCTTATGGGTCTGTGCCGTAGACCTCCATTGTTGTCCAGAGACTATTAAAAACCCAGCAGGGAGCCACACCGCTGACCTGGCTCACATGGTTCTTCCTCACCAACAATGGGAGGCCCGTCTGTTTCCAAAAACCAGCTCCAGAACCTGAGAACGGCCGTCACTGTTTACAGGCTCTGGTTCCACTGCAGCTTCTCTCTGCTCACAACGACGACTGGAGCTGGTTTTTGGAAAAAGAGGGGCCTCCCATTGTTGGACAGCATTTCCTCAGTCTGTGTTTCAGTGCTGAGCTGCCGTAGATGAGCAGTTTATCATACTGTATATAAGGCACTAATCCTGTAGTCAGAGTATGTTTTAGAGATGTGTTACATAAAATCTGATGCAGATTAATCTGTTGTTGGTTTGTCTCAATGATGTTTTGATGAAGCAGGAAAACAGAGAAGTTTCAGTAAAGAAACAGTGAAATAGACAGATCATCACAGACTGGTCCAAGCAGGCAGGAGCTGCAGCATCATTTCATGTGCAAATGAAGCTGAGTGATTACAGAGAGTCCGGAGTTTAAAAACCCTCATTCAGCTTCATGGTGCTGACACAAATGTGGTGTGAACTGAGAAGCAATGATCAGATAGTGAGTTAGTCTGCGTTTCTCTTTTTGCACTTTATGTCTGTGTTTCTCAGGCCCATGCCCTCCTGTGAACCCTCCCATAATTGCTGTCACTCAAACCCTCCAAACACACAAACAAACACAAAGGCTGCGTCCCCGCTCGCCTGTGTGGACCCACAACACCCGAAAACACCCGGACGCCCCCACAGACCAGGCGGAGGAGTGGCACCTCGGCCCTCTGTGACACAAAAGCTGCGACTCTGAGTGGAAGGCGCCTGTCAGAGCCGCTGAATAGACTCATTGTTTCGCTCTTTAGCCCTGGTTGTCGGCTTAATTAGCCCCTTCAGCAGCGAGGTGGAGATCTCTTTCTTCTGCCAAGGGCCCGGCGAACACCCCGACGTTGAAAGGACAAAGACAAA
Source organism: Mastacembelus armatus (assembly GCF_900324485.2). Classification (NCBI taxonomy): domain Eukaryota; kingdom Metazoa; phylum Chordata; class Actinopteri; order Synbranchiformes; family Mastacembelidae; genus Mastacembelus; species Mastacembelus armatus. The sequence continues at coordinate 25,387,662 of NC_046648.1, forward strand.
GCAGCAGAGAGCTGCTGGGCTTCATGTTTACTGCACACAGACATGATGGGTTTAATCTGCAAACCTTCTGTTTGTGCTGTACTTTGTATTTGCACTCCAGGTTAGTCAGACTGGCCTGTAGTGGAACATGTCGGGACGTGACTCGGTGACATGTAGTGTCTGAATAACTGGCTGAGAAAGACAAGCATTAAAAATCCAGGAACCAATAGAACCATCGTCAGAGAAACAGCATGAGAACAAAGTGCATTGTAAAAGAATAACTGAACAATAGTCGAGATCAAAATAACACAAGACAGAATAAAACATATGGAAGTACAGACGAGTTTACATGGTGTCGAATGTAACAGGCACTGACCTTTCCCTCCGGGGTCATGTGGCCTTTGGCCTGGAGCTGCTTGATTGACATGTTGGGGGCGGGTCTTCAGCTGCCCTCTGACCTATCAGGGAGCTCCGTGTGTGTCAGGGTGAAAGAGTGACAGCTGTCAGAACAGCAGGTTGATGCAGTGCAGTGGGACAGACGGTCAAAACCGGTTTTAAGAATAAATATGCTGCATATTATTGTTTCCTTATCTCTGGATTCTTCTGCTTCATTTAGATTCAGTGCTTCTCCCCCTGATTTAAGTTTCACTGTTGAGATTTAAAATATAAATGTTTCCATCAGTTTGGGTTAAACTGAAGCTGCTTGAGAAAGCCTGGGTTGTTTTTAGTGTCAGTTCATGTTGGCTAATTTCAGGATTTTATCTGAAGAACTGCGGTTTAAAAAGTGCACTTTGTGATATTCTGAGCTAATGGACCTGCAGCGACACATTAAGGCATTTTAGTGCAGTGAATGTCTCCAGTGGTGCAAGTGCACAATGTTTCATTGCATGAGCCACGTTCTCCTTTTGGCTGCGTATCGATGACACAAAGAACACAGATTAATGCCCACAGTTTCTGGATTTGTAGCTTCGACAGTAACGGAAACAGCCTGTGTTTGGCTGATGAGAGTCCCGGCCAGAAAATCGGGGTCTGCTGGGTTGGCCGGTGGTTTTTGGTTGGACCGGTGTTTCTGTTGGTTGATGCCTCATTAATTTTGCAGAGTGTGAATCCATTTCTCAGGCGTTACAGCTGCACGGGATTCTTTCTGACACAAATGGACTTTTGTATATTGTGTGATGTTTTTTTTTAAAGTAAATCTTTCAGTAGATATAATGACAAGAGAAAAGCCTAACAAACACGGGACGTCACCCCACACTTTAAAAACACTCATTATATTTCTTTGCTTTTCCATTAGCATCTTCAAAGCAGAGAGTTTGCACCACAGTAACTATGCAATACAACCAGAAATCAACCCAGTCAGCACAGTGTAACTAATACACCAAACAATGGATCACATTTCTCTATACACATATATATGAATAAATACAAAGCACACATCTGTACTATATTCCATAAAAATCAACATGCAATAATGCAGATTAAATGCTTCAGAGATAAAGTTCATGTATTTTCTGATTTTTATTTTTACTGTTGGGTTATTTTCTCAGACTATGGATTATTTTAATATGCACGTGTTTCTAAAGTAAATGTTCAGCTTTGGGTGAATGGAAACAATAACAGACTGGTGACGTACTGAGCCAGTGACCGACAGGGTCTGGTATTCCATAAATCCCACCTCCTTTACTGTGTCAGACCTCGAGGAGCTCGGGTTCGAGTTTCCTTGTTGAAAGTGACAAAGATGTTTGGAGCTGGTGTTTCTGCGCCTTCACTCGCTGTCTGTGATTTAACACGCCGCCACATGTGTGTTCACATTTTAATTGGGTTTCCCTGACAACCCCGTGATCAGGCCTGTTTCGCTTTGTTCTGATCCTCCTCTGGGTGTTAACACACACTCCTGTACACACACACACACACACACACACACACACACACTGGCAGTTTAATTAAATCCATTAAAAGCCTTGTAGGCGTCGGGCGGCTCGGATCAATCCTCACCTGAATGGCTGCTGACTAATTGTTCCGTTAACGGAGGGTTAACGGGCAGATCAAAGGCTCTGGCAGCATAATTAGCAGGAGGGAGAGGGAACGGAGACAGAGCAAATTAATGACAAACAAAGCATGCTGGGAGTTTTCACACTGGAACATCACATTAAAAAAATACAAATCATGGGGATGATGTTTTTTGACCAGGACCCATGTTTCTGCAAATTAAGACACCACTTCCCATCAGCCTTCTTGGTTCCTGTCTCTTCCTTGCAGGAGATAAAGATGTTAGAAGTGATTTTTTTTTCATCTTCTGGAGAAGTCAGAGCTCAACTGAACAGCGACAGGAAGCTTTGAAGGGAAACTCGCGGGGCTGGTGCGGCTGACGTAACAGAACGAGGTCTCTGCTGACACTTCCTCCAGTGTTTGTGCACAGAAAACTGAGAGGAAGACATTCTGTCTTCAGCCTGGCCCTCATGGATCAACCTCTAATCTCCAGGTAGACACGACGTACACAGCAGGTATGCGAACAGCGATGCGGTCACTGTGTGTGTGTTGGTAACACACAGCGGCTGGACCCAGACCTGATGTGCAGGTACCAAGTGGTCACAGCCATCGACTGGAAAACAGGTGGAAAACAGAGTCAACACAGTGAAAGAATGAAGATGTGGAAAGAAAGAAACTCCAGGATCCAGAATATAATGAAGCAGAACAAAGAACAGAAACTGTCTCCCATGGGTGAGTGAGTGTGTGTTTTATACATCACAGCCTGCAGGGCTGCTGCAACTCTTAGCCCTGATGTCCATCCGGCCTCGATTGCACCCGAGCCCGGCAGGCTTGCATCACACACACACAGTCACAGTCTTCCTATCTTTGTGAGGACCCTTTTTGACATAATACATCCCCCCAGCCCATTACCCAAACCTCAGGCTTTACAGAGACCCCCACCTCACAGTGCTGTAATGTCTTCACAATATAGAAACGTCCTCACAATACGGAAACGTCCTCACAATACAGAAATGTCCTCACAATACGCAAATGTTCTCACAATATGGAAACGTCTTCACAATATGGAAATGTCTTCACAATCTAGAAACGTCCTCACAATACGGAAACGTCCTCACAACACAGAAATGTCCTCACAATACGGAAATGTTCTCACAATATGGAAACGTCTTCACAATCTGGAAACGTCCTCACAATACAGAAATGTCTTCACAATACAGAAACGTCTTCACAATACAGAAACGTCTTCACAATAAAGAAACGTCCTCACAATACGGAAGCGTCTTCACAATCTAGAAACGTCCTCACAATATGGAAACGACCTCACAATACAGAAACGTCCTCACAATACAGAAACGTCTTCACAATAAAGAAACGTCCTCACAATACGGAAGCGTCTTCACAATCTAGAAACGTCCTCACAATATGGAAACGACCTCACAATACAGAAACGTCCTCACAATACAGAAACGTCTTCACAATAAAGAAACGTCCTCACAATACGGAAACGTCCTCACAACACAGAAATGTTCTCACAATATGGAAACGTCTTCACAATCTGGAAACGTCCTCACAATACAGAAACGTCCTCACAATACAGAAACGTCTTCACAATACAGAAACGTCTTCACAATAAAGAAACGTCCTCACAATACGGAAGCGTCTTCACAATCTAGAAACGTCCTCACAATCTAGAAACGTCCTCACAATACAGAAATGTCCTCAATACGGAAATGTTCTCACAATACGGAAACGTCCTCACAATACAGAAATGTCCTCAATACGGAAATGTTCTCACAATATGGAAACGTCTTCACAATCTAGAAACGTTCTCACAATACAGAAATGTCTTCACAATACGGAAACGACCTCAAAATCTAGAAACGTCCTCACAATATGGAAACAACCTCAAAATCTAGAAACGTCCTCACAATATGGAAACGACCTCACAATACAGAAACGTCCTCACAATACGGAAACATCCTCACAATACAGAAACGTCCTCACAATACGGAAACATCCTCACAATACAGAAACGTCCTCACAATACGGAAACATCCTCACAATACGGAAACATACTCATAATACAGAACACAGACTAGTGTGTCCTCAGGTCCAAAGACTTGAACACAGTCCTGTCTGTCCTCCTGTGTGTCTCTTGCCCTCGGCCTCTGTCTGATCACAGGAAGTTTTCCAGCATTTACACTTTCACCTCCTTCTCCCCTCCTCACTTCTTCTTGTCCTCCTGATCCTCATCCTCCCTTTTATCTGTCAGTTTCTCTTCTCGTCTTCTTTGGTCTTCTTCAGGTTTAATTCTGTCATCTCCCATCCTCATCTGCTTCATCTTTTCCTACCTCCTCTTTTTCACATTCCATCTCATCTTCTCCTGTTTTTCTCCTCCGTCTGATCCATCTCTCTTCTCCCTGACTCTTTTTACCACCACATCTCCTCAGCTTATCCTTCCAAATGTCCTCCTTCTTTTCCTCTATTTACTTTTCTCAGTTGTCCTTTTCCTCCTCTCTTCCTCCTCCCATTTTCTTTTTACTCCACCCTTCATTGTTATACAGTATTTTCTTCTTTCTTCTCCTTTCATTTGTTCACTGCAGGAGAGCAGGTGCTGTAGGATAAAGAGTTTCTGTGTTGTATTTGTGTGAGACACAGCGTCCAGCTTAGTAGACGCAGACGTTCGTCCTCGGCCTCCTGAGGCCCGAGTCACATTCCAGCTCTGCAGACGGGTTGGTTTCAGATGCAGGTTTGGAAGATACTGGATTGACACGTTGAATCCACAGAGGAGACGACTCCTACACACAAACTGAAATATGAAGTGTTCAGA
>NC_046648.1:25397462-25447462 GCF_900324485.2 Mastacembelus armatus
CTGCCCCCCCTCCTCCATGTTGATGTTTCCTACACTGAATGATGACGACCAGAGGAAACACACCAAAGTTTACCAGAGACCCAGAGACGTGTCCAAGCTGCTGCCCCCTGACCTTAATCCAGTCCAGTCTAGGAACCCCCCATTAAACCTCAGCATCACCTGGGGCTAGTCTAGTCTGTACTTGGTCCAGCTCTTCTGGTCTGGTGAGGATCGGATAAGCCTGATCTGGTCTAAACTAGTCCGTCCTTGTCTTTTTATGTTTTGCTTTCCCTCCTTTTCCCACTTTCCAGGTGTCTTTAACAGATTTACTCAGGTGATTGATTTTTCATCATGTTTCCTGCCGTTCTTGTCGTCTTTTCATCGTCTGGTCTGACTCTCGCAGAACAAATCCATCCTCTTCTTATTGTTTCACTCTGTGCAGCTCCCCCCTCTGCTGCTCTGAGCAGATTAACACAAAAGCTGCAAGTTATCGGCAAATCCTGTTCGACCCGTACGGTTGCCCCACTTCCCATGATGCCTCTTTCCATCGAGCCAATCAAGAGTGGAGATCAGACGGAGCAATTTGGTCTTCGCCATTTTATTCTCTTCTTTAATGTGACACACTTTCCCTCCAGTCCTTTCCTTCTTCACCCCCTCCCCGCTGTGCCATCGATTCTCGCTGCTCTGGGGTCAATAGGAACCGGGCCTGTGGATCCACTGTTTGTCTGTGTGGTTTGAACTGGGGGCCCTGCAGGGTTCTCTGTTCCGCTCCGTGGGAAACTGGGATCCTCGCTGCCAACGGAGCGAAGCTTCTTGTGGTTTCAGCCTCAGCTCGCTGAGCGGACTGATGCAACGATGTCATCAGTTTGCTCTGTGGACGCTGCAGCCATGTTGGACTTCTCACAGTGTAAAGGCTTTAATCCCCAGACCTCAAATCCAGCTGGACCTCAGTATCTCACATTCACCGCAAGTAGGAACATTCAGACACGTGTTAGAATTACTGCAATTTAGAACATTCCTGTAGTGCTGTGCTCCTAACGCTAACTACCTTATATACTTCAAATTTGAAGTACTTTATATACCGCTGGGTAGCTGACGTTAACTACCTTATATACTTCTAATTTGAAGTACTTTATATACTGCTGGGTAGCTGACGTTAACTACCTTATATACTTCTAATTTGAAGTACTTTATATACCGCTGGGTAGCTGACGTTAACTACCTTATATACTTCTAATTTGAAGTACTTTATATACCGCTGGGTATCTGACGTTAACTACCTTATATACTTCTAATTTGAAGTACTTTATATACCGCTGGGTAGCTGACGTTAACTACCTTATATACTTCAAATTTGAAGTACTTTATATACCGCTGGGTAGCTGACGTTAACTACCTTATATACTTCTAATTTGAAGTACTTTATATACCGCTGGGTAGCTGACGTTAACTACCTTATATACTTCTAATTTGAAGTACTTTATATACCGCTGGGTAGCTGACGTTAACTACCTTATATACTTCTAATTTGAAGTACTTTATATACCGCTGGGTATCTGACGTTAACTGCCTTATATACTTCTAATTTGAAGTACTTTATGTATTGCTGGGTATCTGACGTTAACTGCCTTATATACTTCTAATTTGAAGTACTTTATATACCGCTGGGTAGCTGACGTTAACTGCCTTATATACTTCTAATTTGAAGTACTTTATGTATTGCTGGGTAGCTGACGTTAACTACCTTATATACTTCTAATTTGAAGTACTTTGTATACTGCTGGGTAGCTGAAGTTAACTACCTTATATACTTCTAATTTGAAGTACTTTATATACCGCTAGGTAGCTGACGTTAACTACCTTATATACTTCTAATTTGAAGTACTTTATGTATTGCTGGGTAGCTGACGTTAACTACCTTATATACTTCTAATTTGAAGTACTTTATATACCGCTGGGTAGCTGACGTTAACTACCTTATATACTTCTAATTTGAAGTACTTTATATACCGCTGGGTAGCTGACGTTAACTACCTTATATACTTCTAATTTGAAGTACTTTATATACCGCTGGGTAGCGGACGTTAACTACCTTATATACTTCTAATTTGAAGTACTTTATGTATTGCTGGGTAGCTGACGTTAACTACCTTATATACTTCTAATTTGAAGTACTTTCCATACTGCTGGGTAGCTGATGTTAACTACCTTATATACTTCTAATTTGAAGTACTTTATATACCGCTGGGTATCTGACGTTAACTGCCTTATATACTTCTAATTTGAAGTACTTTATATACCACTGGGTATCTGACGTTAACTGCCTTATATACTTCTAATTTGAAGTACTTTATGTATTGCTGGGTAGCTGACGTTAACTGCCTTATATACTTCTAATTTGAAGTACTTTATGTATTGCTGGGTAGCTGACGTTAACTACCTTATATACTTCTAATTTGAAGTACTTTATATACCGCTGGGTAGCTGACGTTAACTACCTTATATACTTCTAATTTGAAGTACTTTGTATACTGCTGGGTAGCTGACGTTAACTACCTTATATACTTCTAATTTGAAGTACTTTATATACCGCTGGGTAGCTGACGTTAACTACCTTATATACTTCTAATTTGAAGTACTTTATGTATTGCTGGGTAGCTGACGTTAACTACCTTATATACTTCTAATTTGAAGTACTTTATATACCGCTGGGTAGCTGACGTTAACTACCTTATATACTTCTAATTTGAAGTACTTTATATACCGCTGGGTATCTGACGTTAACTGCCTTATATACTTCTAATTTGAAGTACTTTATATACCGCTGGGTATCTGACGTTAACTGCCTTATATACTTCTAATTTGAAGTACTTTATGTATTGCTGGGTAGCTGACGTTAACTACCTTATATACTTCTAATTTGAAGTACTTTGTATACTGCTGGGTAGCTGACGTTAACTACCTTATATACTTCTAATTTGAAGTACTTTATATACCGCTAGGTAGCTGACGTTAACTACCTTATATACTTCTAATTTGAAGTACTTTATATACCGCTGGGTAGCTGAGTCCAAGGATGAAGCAGCACAATATGGAAATACTCAGGTAAAGTACTAATACCTCAGAACTGGAGTAGCTGAGTTCTAACACTCAGTTTTGATCCAGACAATGGTCCTGAATCCAGCAGCTGCTGAGCTCAGGCAGACCTGGTGTATGTCAGTGATAACTTTCTCTTTATTCTGCTGGATTTCGTCTTTGAAAGTGTCATTAAACTTGACATTTATTTAAAACTCGGCGCAGCCACAACGTCTCTGTTTACCGAAGCATCGCTTTGTGTTTGTGTGGTTTCCCTCCACTCAGGCAGATTTCTGCATTGATTTTTCATTTTCTTGTCATTTATTATTCTCGTCATTATCTGCCTTGTTATCACGGCTGTAAACTCATCTCTCTCACTCCCCTCCATCGTTTTCCTGCTGCCTCTTTCATCCCTCTCTCTCTTCATTAGCAGTGAAAAATGGGGTTTAATTAACTGGGCGCCTGCAGGACTTTGGCTCTGTGTGTGTGTGTGTGTGTGTGTGTGTGTGTGTGTGTGAGGGTGTGTGTGTGTGTGTGTGTGCAGAGGTAAAGTAGGCCAGTCTATAAGGTGGTTAATTAGGATGCAGCAGGCCTCTGTCCGCTGGCTCCCAGGGACCAGATGGAGAGCTGGGTTCACAAACAGTGGAAGGTTTGTCCATCGATATTTAGACTTTCACCTCGACTCGACTGCATAATGAGAACCCAGACTGGATTGTCTGTGCTCAGTCATTTATCGCTTCATTTTCTTCATGGCACTGATGCTTTTACTGAACTTCGTCCATGATGACAGGGAGTTTGCTGAACCTTTTTCCTTTAACTCCCCTCTGAAGTCCAGGACACACACACACTTTTCTACGTGCACTTTAGACTCGTTCCACACCTACACATTAGAGACCATGACGGTGACGTCCGACCGTAAGAACAAGAGCTTCTTTGTCCAAAAGAGCAAAGTGTGTGAGGGACCTCACACAAATAGGACCTAACATGTGGTAAACATCACATGCATCATAACACACACATGTTGCACGGTGCCATCGTCCACCGTCTTTCCTGCAGAGATGCTCCTCGGCCGTTTTGTGCAAGTCCGAGTCAAGACTCGAGTCTCTCATGGCTGAAACGGGCCTTCCATCATGTGCTGAGAGAACTGCACTGATGCGTCTGAAGAGCACGTACTGCTTTATCCTCACACCTTCACCTAGCAACAGTGTCAGCATTGACTGGTTGTTTGGTATATTGATTAGTTAAAACTGGCTTTTACTATAAAAGACACAAAAACACTCGTCAGACGTTTCCTTAATATCGATGCAGTAAACAAATAAAAAGTAAAATTGTTTAAAATAATTGTTCACGGTGTCAAATCTGGAGTCCAAGTCAAGTCCCAAGTCACTGTGTCTATGCAGCCTGAGTCCACGTCCAAGTCCCATCTGTCTTTGCTGTGCACGTGCAGCCGTCGTGCTTTCTGTGCAAACACGTAGAGAAATTTGGGAAATAAAGCTTCATCCTGCATAATGAGAGTTGACCCTCGTTGTCCACTAGAGCAACATAAAACAGCTGCTCCAAGCTCCTGCCTGCTGTCAGAGGCAGAAACAGGGTCACTGGTATTAGTTCTTTCTTTCCTTCAGTATTTGACTCAGTGAGTGTTATCATTATTATTATTATTCACACCCATAACACATGCTGGCAGTTTGACTCTGTTGTCTCTGTCCAGGGAGCAGGAGGACATTGTGCTGTCACTTCAACTAAACCCTAAAGTCCCAGTACCAGAGTCCTGCAGTCGGTCCAAACAGCCTGGACACTCATGACACTTTCCCTGTGGACATTTCTTTGCCTGGCCAACAGCAGCAAACAGCAGCGGCACAGTGAGGATGCTGAGCTGATTGTTTTTAGGATGATTTTTACACCTGCAGCTGTCACAAACGGTCTGGAGGTTAACTGGGGGCCGGTCTGTCGCTTATTTCTGGATCTGTGTTTGTTTTGTTCTTCGTCTGTCTGACTCTTCCTGCACTTTGCCTCTCGTCTTTCCTCGTTTTATTTTGATCTCAGTTTTTATCTCGTCGCTCTGCAGAGCAGACGCTGACAAACCGCTTTGTTAAAAACACGTCTTGCACTTTAATCACTTTCATCATCTGCTGTGTGACAACCTGTGGGTGCGTCCACAGTGTCATCTAATCCCCCACATCTTGTTTTCCAGCCCTCCCCTAATTGAAGCTCTGCGGCGGCGGTTTCCTTTCTGTGCAGCGCACTGGTTTGTTGAGACGGCTCTGCTGAATACATCAGCTGCCATTCAAGTCAGACTCAGAGGAAAGAGACAGAAAATAGCTCCTCTCATTCTCATCCTGCTACGCTGAGTGTCACACAAACAACTGCCCTCCCCAAACAAACATGAATTTAAATTCAAAGACAGCAGAGTGGAGTGTGGTGCAGACAAAGCACAATTCCCTTTCTCTTTTTAGCCTCGTTTGCATAACAAGCTGTGACACGCTCTGCATTGACATTCAAATGAGTAAGTGGCGGCTTAAGATGGACTTAGCTGCACTTCACTGGGACTATTTATCCGCTTTTATAAAGGACGTCTCATTGTGCACACTTCCTGTTTGCCTCGTTCTGTTCGGCACAGCACACATGAGACTGTGGCCTTGTTTAGTGTTCAAACTTTATTGATCTAACCGACTTTATTGAGCCGAACCGACCCAGTACAATCTCTACGGGCACAAACGGAACCGCTCCAAACGCCTCCAACACCCTTCGCTTCCCTCATTACTGGAGACGGTGCCTCTTCTTCGAGAACCAAGCGTTGTGCAGGTGAAGCGTTCAGCAGGCCCTGGGTCCTGGGGTTCAAACATGAGCTCATCACAACGCTGCTGCCCTGGAGCCCAGAAATATTTCGTGCCTGATGTGAGAAGATCTTCCAGCAGCATCCACTCTAAAGTAGATGTTTTTGGCCGAGCAGCTGCACACAGACGCTAAAAACATGAACAGAACATGAAGCCTGATGTTTGGACTGACTGACTGCTGCAGCCCCGGAGCAGCTGTGGGGCTGTTTCCACTCGTTCAGCCCTCAGTTGGAATAAAACATGTTCTCGCCAGCTGCTTTACAGGAGATTAAAAGTGCAGCCTCATCACAGATGGAGACATGTTCTCCACTTTACTGTTCACTGACCTGTTTCCTTCTGATTGCATTCATACAACATAAAATCGAACTGATCACAACGCTGTGAAGTTTAAAAGAGTCCAGGGCAAAGCCTTGAGCTCTGATTGCACCAAGAAAAGAGTCTGAGATGCCTGAAATGCTAAAAGTAACTTGTCCAACATAAAAACCGGTGCGGTTCACTGGAGCGAAAATTTAATCCAACCATTAACAGGAAATCACCCCCCCAAACCCCGGGGAACATGGGCAGACACAAAGGGGCAGAATAAGTCATGGTTGGAAACCTGAGCGGAACAAAATGAAGCTGATGTTCGTTCATGTGTCCTGAGCCAGAGACAAAGTGAGCCACAGCAGAACCTGCGTCACAGCCACCTCAGCAAATAAACATGGACACGAGAGAAAAGACTCTTCAAATGCTCTAACATCATTTCACACTCATCACACTGAGACGTGGAAAAACGTCCGTCCCCGTGTGGAAATGCCTGCGCAGCATTCGGGTTTCCAGCCCTTCATCACTTTCCACTCCTCTTCCTCGCTCCAGGCTGGACGTCGCTCATGCATGGGTGTGTTCAGTGAGTTCTGGGCCGAGCTCAGCGGCTCACGTCAGGGATCAGCTTTTCCTGATCGTCAAACTTTGTGTGTGGACTTTAAGTCACGGTTCATCCTCTGGAGAGACTGAGGTGAGTCATTAGGTCAGAGGTTTGTGCTGAGTAAGACCATGGTTTACTTTTAAGATCTACTTTATGTTAATGTCCCTGTTGGTCACAGCATCACTGCTTAGCTGGTCTTATCTCAGCGCTAATGAAGGGAATTATCCTGCTGTCGTGACCTTTGAGTGCCAGTTTTGGTGAGTGCCAGTTTTGGTGAGTGCCAGTTTTGGTGAGTGCCAGTTTTGGTGAGTGCCAGTTTTGGTGAGTGCCAGCACTGAGGTCGACCGTGTTGCTGTTTATTGTGATAATGGGACTGATTTAAATCACTTAAATCCTGTGTCAATGCACAGCATATGTAAAACAACAGGCCCTACAGATATGATTATTATGGACTGTATGATCTGACTGAAGCCTGGAGACCAGTGATGTAGAAGAAGACGGGGAGCACTGAGCTAGAAGACCTCTCCTTCATCACCTCCTCTTCCTCTTTGTTGCCTTTGACCTCAAGCTTCTTGTCTTTCTTTCTCCTTTTTCACAGATTTAGTAGAATACCTGGATTTTTTACCTTCACTTGTCGCCCCAACACAAACAGCTGACACGATGTGGAAATAATATGTGCAATATGCAATGGATACGCACTTTGGTATCGATGACCCCTGACCCCAACCCTGATGCCCCGCCCCCTGATCATAACCATCTCCTGTAGTAGCATAAATGTCAGGCATATGTTTGGCGTACAATTTGACATGTGGGCTGAGACATATTTGTCAGTTTGAAATTCAGTTCTCTGAAAGCCAAACCATCAGTTTGACTAAGCCCTTTACTCCATTTCTATTAACAGGAGACTTAATATTATTATGCTGTCTTACACTGTGCCTTTGGAACTTCAGCTCCCATGAGGCTTTGAGGGGTGCAAACAGGAACTGTCATTTGTTTACCTTTTGGCCAACAATTAGCAGCTCCTGGTGACAGGGCCTGGATGTACAGGCGTCAGTGGGACGTCAGGAAGGATGAAACACACTCGGGCTCAAATATGTGCTTCATGTCTCAGTGATGGTTTTTGGAGGAAACTCATCTACAGCTTATGTCTTTTATCGTTTCACTCCTTTCTTCATGTTCTCTCATTTCATCTTCCTCATTACTCCTTTTTCCTCCATTGTTTTCCTCCTCCTCTTCTTCTCTAACTCTCCATACCCCCCCCCCCAGTTTGTTGACAGACCTTCAGAGGTGATAGAAAAAGACAAGCACTGTTCTGTTTTCACCTCCTCTCCCGTCTTGTCTCCTGCGCTGCCGTGAAACGACACAGGCGCCAAAACAACAACCAGCACCTTCAAACCAAACAAATCCCTGTTCAGAACGAGACGGCATGAAAAAAGACATGAAGAAAAAGAGTCGACTCACACGCACAGACGAACCTGTGTGTGTGTGTGTGTGTGTGTGTGTGTGTGTGTGTGTCACTGGGAACTTCTGCTGTGTGATCTCTGGAAGTTTTGTTCTTTTATTTTGGAGGAGCTGCTTGCTTTCCTCCCCTCGTCCTCCTGAGCAGGAGCTGGAGATGAAACACGATGGATGTTGTAGAAAAGTCACCTCGTCGTCTTTGGCTGACAGACACTGAGCTGACACACAAAACAAACACACACGTTTGCACCAAGCAGAGCTGCCAACATGTGTTTGTTTATTTTAACTAGTATTTTAACCTGTTTGGACAAATTCCCTCTATGTGAAAATTAAGAAATTCTGATTCTGACTGACAGCAGCACAAACACTTAAGACTAAAATATGTAATAAGTCAAATATTTAACAAATCAAATAGATATTTTAAAGATAATTTTGCCTTTTCTTCAGACTGAGCTGCAGACAGGAAGCGCTGGCCCGTAGTGAGACTCGCCACAATAAAAAATCTGTTCTTTCTTTGCCTCATCCAGGTGAGGAGTGGTACCTGTGCAGACTGACACTGAGCATGCCCAGTCAGGCCGACCTGCAGTGGACAATGTTTCCGTCACCTTACCTGGCCGCTGTGGGTCCTGACGCCACACCTGGTTCTGTTGTTTACCGCCTTTCGGCACGGCAACGGGACGGGTCGCCGACCCAGGCACAGTTCCTCTTATTGGACGGTGAGTGGCTTTTTTTGTCTTGTCCTTCCTCTAGGTCTCATTTCTAATATATACTGTGCATATGTGGCCAGAAGTTTGTAGACGCCAATGTCTAGTTTTCCTGAGGACCAGTTGAGAGAAAAGTACCAGTATGATGTTGTAAAAACTCGTTCTTTACGAGACCATAGAAAGATGTTTTAGGATCCAAATGATCTGATGTCTGCACTTAAAAAAACTGTTACCTATCACAGCTTTAATCTTATTCCAGTGCTGTTTCATAAAACTTGTCAGTGGAGCAAAAACTCAGACAGTGACCACGTTGATTCAAGTACTATACATGAGTACTAATTTGAGGTACCTATACTTTACTGGAGTATTTGCATTTCCTGCAGCTTTATACTCCTACTCCACTACAGTCCGGAGGCAGATACTGTGCTTTTCACTGCATGTGTCTGACAGCTGGACTTACTTTCCATCCCCTTCCTGTGCAGGTAAAACCTCTAACATGTAGGATATGATGCACTGCTGCAGATGAACTTACTCAGTTTATGAAGTACTTCAAACTGGTCCAAACTACTGCAGTAAAGTCCAACATGTATATTAATGCAGCAGGAATATTCATCAGATAAAACAGTCAAACACTGACCAGTTTACTGCACAGTGAGTACTTTTACTTTGATACTTTAGGGACATGTTACTGATAATACTTTTACTTAAGTAGGATTTGAATGCAGTGTGGTACTGCTTCAGTTACTGCAATAAAGGGTCTGAGTATTTGTTCTACCACTGTACTCAGATTGTTCACTGCAGTACCAGTAGCAATAGCACAGCGTAAAATCCTGCATATTTAAAACATTACTGTAGTAAAAGTACAAAAGTATCAGCATGTACTTCAGTACAGTGCGTGGGTAAAAGGAGTCAGCCGCTCGGTGACAAACCTGTTTTGTTCAAAGGAGCGATTTCTAAATAAAATTGGACTTGTTGAATTTCAATTAGCGTCACTTTGCAGAGGGAGAGAAAAACGCTCCTAATCGGCAGGGAGCTGCTCCGTTAATCGCTCCCTGGGGCACAGAAAGCTCCCAGATTTGGGAATAATAGGAGTCTCTGGAGAGGCAGCGAGTGGGAGGTGGGCGGGCGGCTGCCGATGGCTGTGGATTTTTATTTTTTATCCTTTTTTAGTGGAGAAGAGGAGGAAAGAGGAGGAAGCTGCAGCAGAGATATTTTGGGAACTAATTTCTGATGCTTTCACATTAAAAGCCTCTGACTTCCCTTTGGCACAGTGTGACTACACGTGTACCAACGAATAATCCAATAATTTACATTAAAGATGGTTTTAATATGGTGCCAGTACAGAAATACATCCACACAGTGAGTGTGAAGCCAATTAGTGGCATTAATGGGATTTTACTGAGGGTCATAAATGTACAGTTTGAGCAGCATGTTACTTATTTACTGTGACAAGGATGTGACTTCAAATTAAAATGTAAACCTAAATATTTAACTACAAATGGAATGAAAAACTTTCTTTGATCTTTAAAACCCACGTTTGTTAAAATATCTGTATTTATTTCCACTTACACCACAGGAAGAGTAAAGGAGGAATAAATCAGACACTGATTATTATAAAGGATCAAATTAAAATGAACAGACTCACATCAGAGATGATTGACAGGTCGGCTGCAGCTGGTCAACAGCTGAGCTTCTTCCTTCCTTCTCTTCCATCCCTCACTTCTCTCCACCTCTTCCTCTCTCTTTCCTCCTCTCCATCTCCATCTTTGGCTCCTCCTCCTCTGTCCTCACCCCAGGGGGACGTGGGTAAAAAAATAGACCCACTCTTTCCTCACAGATAACCAGCCAACAACCCTGCAGCCTCCGTTTTCTGTTTTTGGTTTTTCATAACCAGACAGCTGTGACTCAGTTTCAGCACCTCAGCTCCATGACCACAAATTCACTCCAGCGTTTCTGAGCTCTGTCTGTTGGGGCTGTCGCAGGTTGACCGGAGTCTTCTGGTCAAACTGCAGCTTTTGTTCAGGGTCACAGCCTGTACAGGAACAGGAGCTGAAACGCCAACTCAGAGGTTTGGCGTCTTTCATCCTTCACACTTCACAAAGTCACTGCATCAACATGAAGGTATCCAGGATGACACTGGGGTTGATGTTGGCAAATGTTCTGGCACATCCACAGCTGCAGACTTGCTTTTGCTTAGTTTCTTGCTGCTTTATTCTACTTTTCAGAAACAAAAACTAATTTCTGACTCCTGCTGGTTCCTGTTGGTGTCAACATCTGGCACATAAATGCCCCCTAGAGCCCGGGACCACGTTGTGGTTTGTGGAACAGCAGCTTCAGGCTCCATGGGCCCAATCTGCTGCAGGGATGAATGTGAGGAGAGAAAAGGAGTCACCAGGACAGGAGGCCTCTTCACTGTGTCCTTCTCTGTGCAGGGGGGGAGGAGCGCTTCGAGGTGGACCGCCGCTCCGGTGAGATCAGGACCACGGGGCGACCTCTGACTCCCAGTAAGGAGTACCTGCTGCGGGTACAGGCGGTGGACGGACGTGGGCGGAAAGGCTCCTCGGCCACGGTGGCCGTGCTGGCCGGTTACCGACCGCCCCAGTTCACCAACTCCAGCTACAGCCTGAGCACACCTGAGGACACACCTGTCGGCCAAGCGTGAGTCACGGAGCGTCAGTCTGGGCTGGGGGTTGTGCCTTTCAGTAAAGGTCTCATGGTCTTCATGGTTTGTCTGTGGACGTGAGAGAATCACATATGAGGGTAAATGTTGATGAAAGCTGCTTTGACATAACAGTGTTTTAGAAATTTACCTAGAAATATCATACTGGCCTGAACATCAGTCGACCTTTTCCCCAGCATTGGTTTTTAACTCTGACAGGAAGACGTCAGGGAACGTGAAGAAGCATAAAAACCACATTAGCATCTTTTTGTCTTCTTGCTCCTTTTTCTGCAGCAACAGAGAGACTGTCGATCGTTTTTACTTATGGCCCGTTACAGAAACTCCCGCAGGTGCAGACCCAACACTTTCAGCACTGACCGGCTCGTAGCCACATTAAGGCAGCAGACGAGCCTGAACAGGAACCTTCTTATTCAGGGCTAGTCTGCCGTAGCACACAGGCACAGTCCAGGGTTTTTCAGGACTGTTCAGTTCACCAGGTTTGTTTTTCCCCACAGATCCAGTCAAATCAAACCAACTAGTCAGGTTCTGATGAAGTTGATTAAAGTCATTGCAGAGACGATTTGAAAACACACGACCAATGATTGTGTGTGTTTGTGCTATCAGGGTCGTGTGTGTGAGTGTTGCGGTGCACATAGGGCAGCATTTGCGGTGCTGTGCGTGAAGCTATTAGTGCAGATTCCCACTGTGCGGTTGCTCTGCTGCAGTGTGGTTGTCTCCTCGGTCAGCTTGCGGCTTTGCATGTCATGTGATGCATGAAGAGATGAGCCCTGCAGAGCGAGACAAAAGAAGAGGAGGAAGAGGAGGAGAGAGGAGGGAGAGGGAGAGGGAGGAAAAGATGGAGAGGACCGGGGGATGGAGGAAGAGGACCCAGATGTATGAGTGTGGCCTGAGGCTGAGAATCTGAAAGTGTGGCGAATTCAAATATTTATTAAAAGGAAGGTCTGGATAAACATGAAGGGGAGTGTGTGTGTGTGTGTGTGTGTGTGTGTGTGTGTGTGTGTGTGTGTGTGTGTGTGTGTGTGTGTGTGTGTGTCTTTGTGAATCCCTCAGGGCTGCTGGTGCAAAGCACATTGTATTAATATCCAAGCTTCCATGCCACCCTGTGAGCAGTCTGTGTGTGTGTGTGTGTGTGTGTGTGTGTGTGTGTGTGTGTGTGTGTGTGTGTGGGCACCAACACGTGTCAGCTCTGGCTGGAAACAGAAATGCAGAGGCTCACATTCACACTTTCTCAGTCTCTTTTCGTTTCTGTTCTAGTGAAGCAGTCACGGCCCAGCGGGGCCTAGACCGGGAGGGCACTGTGGAACCTGAACTCCTGACATCAGACCCAGACTTTGGCCTGTGAAACTGCAGCTCTGATGTGAACATGGGAATGTTCTCAGGGCCAAACTGGTCCTTCATTTAGTTTTGAGATGGCCGTGCCTGTTATCTTAACCATTCAAAGAAATGAAACCCAAATGTATTGCAGCTCAGGCTAGTGGTTAGCCCTGTTGCCTCACATCAAGAAGGTTCCTGGTTTAAAACCCAGCAGGGGCCTTTCCGTGTGGATGTAGCCTTGTGGTTGACCCCCCATATTGTTTGTGTGCAGAGTTGCGGCGGTCCAGGCCGTCTCCTTCCAGAAGAAGAGCCTGTCCTACATGCTGCTGGTGAATCCTGGGAACCTGTTCAGCATCAACCAGGAGAGCGGCGCGCTCGGCCTCACCAGGACCGTCGACTACGAGAGCGGACACAACCTGCACACCCTGCAGGTCCGGGCCTCTGAAGCCGACACCGGCCTGAGCGGCGTGGCAGAGGTACACAGCCACACATCCACCCACATAGGCCGAGATCTAAGTGCAGGTTCAGCACAGACCAGCTGAACCAGGTTCTGGACAGTCCTTTAATGAGGAGTGTTAAAGTGTCAGTATGGATCCTCCTGGACCAGGCAGGTCAGAGCTGTGTCTTCACACACACTGTATTTCAGTGCTGAGCGCTGAAAACTCATTAAAGCCCAATGAGGCTGCAGCTGAATCCGACGCTGTGATGCAACTGTTTCATTTCCTGTTTATTCTGCCTGTGTGCTCGTTATTCATGCTGAACACACGGCGCCACGACTCCAGCAGCTTCATGATGAAAACTCGCCGCTGCGTTTAAACCCTCACTGACCACATCAGCAGTTGGTTTGTTAGTTTTCGGTTAACACACACACACACACACACGCACACACACACGAGCTGGGCCTTTAGAGTGAATTATCTGGCCGAGCTTATAGAGCACCAGAGGCCTTTGGGGATGCTGGTAGTTTAGCAGCTTCTCGCTGTCTGTCTCCTCCATCTGGACACTGACAGCAGATGAGAATGGATTTCTCTAGGTGTGTCTCGGTGTGTGTGTTCATGCGTGTGTGTGTCAATGTGTGTGTGTTCATGTGAACAGATGTAGCTACCCGCTGTATAACGTCTTCAGAGTCTATGAAGGGAGCAGAGTCAGTGCTTCGC
This sequence comes from Mastacembelus armatus, assembly GCF_900324485.2. Lineage (NCBI taxonomy): Eukaryota > Metazoa > Chordata > Actinopteri > Synbranchiformes > Mastacembelidae > Mastacembelus > Mastacembelus armatus. The sequence continues at coordinate 25,411,568 of NC_046648.1, forward strand.
TGCCAGGTTTCTGCACTTAGCACACTGTCCAGTGTGTGTGTGTGTGTGTGTGTGTGTGTGTGTGTGTGTGTGTGTGTGTGTGTTTGCGTGAGCACTTTGGTATCTCGGCAAAGACCAGTTCTGCCCTGACAGTGATCACGTTAGGTTAGGGTTACAACCAGTTCCAGACACAGGGTTCAGGTTCATGTTTGAACCAGGTTCAGACGGTGAAGGGACAGAACGAGTGAGCGACTGTGGCAGCTGCAGTTCTTGTTGCCTTTAGCTTTCCAGGACATTTTCAGAGTCCCAGCCTGGACTCAGTCTGCTGTGCATCCTGGAGCTGGAGTCGGCTCCAGTCGGCAGCAAACTGCCAGAAATACTTGAAACGAAGCAGAAGCACTCGGGGGGATTCCAGAACCAACCGTATTCTAAAAGCTGCTTCATCTGCACTGAAGAACACACTGGATCACAGTGTACATGAAGCTTCAGGGGCTGTGGCAGGGTCACACTAGTCAGTTTATTAGGAACCCCTGTGTCGGACCCAGTGGGTTTATCGGGAACCCCTGTGTCGGACCCAGTGGGTTTATCGGGAACCCCTGTGTCGGACCCAGTGGGTTTATCGGGAACCCCTGTGTCGGACCCAGTCTGTTTATCGGGAACCCCTGTGTCGGACCCAGTCTGTTTATCGGGAACCCCTGTGTCTGACCCAGTCGGTTTATCGGGAACCCCTGTGTCTGACCCAGTCGGTTTATCGGGAACCCCTGTGTCGGACCCAGTGGGTTTATCGGAAACCCCTGTGTCAGACCCAGTCTGTTTATCGGGAACCCCTGTGTCGGACCCAGTGGGTTTATCGGAAACCCCTGTGTCAGACCCAGTCTGTTTATCAGGAACCCCTGTCGGGCCCAGTCGGTTTTCTCGTTTCCAGTTTAAATATTCAGTCCATGTTTGCCGAAGCAGCTGTGAATCTAAATGTGGTGCTTGTGCCCCTCAGCTGCCCTGCTGTTTATTACGGAACAGGTGGTGTGTTGAAGGTTCAGACCTGTGTAGGAAATCTGTTCTCAGGGTCCACAGTCGCACAAAATCAGGCTTTTTGGGAATGGAAAACAGAGTTTTGGGCTGAGCTCAGCAGCAGCTCAGGATAGTTGAAATGGGCGAGAACGAGGGAAAGGTATTTTGCTTGCACAGGAAAATCTTGGTGCTCATGTTGACTGTGCCTTGTGGTTGCAACCTGCATTTTAGTCCTGTTTTTATATTAACCGTTTATTGTGTTGTCATTTTTTTTATTGTATTCTTGTTTTAAAACTTTTATTCCCTCATATATTTTATTTTATATTTGTTTTCTCTTTTTTTCACTGTGTGTGCTCTAGAGCATTTGCCTTAAATTAAATTAATCACATTGAAGAAAAGATGCTGTGCAAATAATCATTTGGTTTGACCAGGTCCTGAAATCAGCAGGTTTATGTTAAAATAACTGAAAAGGATTGTCGTTACATTTACTCACGAATCTGACATGAGACGCCAGATAATTCAGTGATTGCGCCTCCTGCAGGTGGTCGTCCACATAACAGACGAAAACGACTGCACGCCAGAATTCCTCCACTCCATCTACACCAGAGACAACGTACCTGAAAGCATCGCACCTGGAACCTCCCTGCTGCAAGGTAACACACACAGACGCTGATGCTCTGATAAACTATTTGCCCACTTGTCAGTGAACACAACACCAGCACATTACACCTATGGGTGTAATTTACTCTGTGTGTTTGTGTGTGTGTGTCAGAGTGATCTGTTGTAGTTGCTGGCGACTGGTGGAATTCAAACACTCAGCAAGGACCTTTTTATTTTTGTGAGGGGCCTCAGTGACACAATGCACAGTTTGAAATGTCCTCAGGAGGCAGAAATGTCCATAGAATGACGTGTCAGTTCAGACTACAGTCTCTCTCTGCTCTTCCTCTCCTCAGTCCTGGCCCGGGACTGTGACTCTGGGGTGAACTCCGAGCTGTCCTACTTCGTCCATGGTGGTGATTTTGACATCACTTCTGAAGGCGTGGTCAGCCCCGCCCGTCGTCTGGACTACGAGCGGCCCAATCACATCTATGAATTTGTGGTGGTTGCCGTGGATGCGGGGACACCTCCTCGCACGGGCACAGCCTCTGTCCGCATCCGAGTTACCAATAGCAATGACGAGGCACCAGTTTTCTCCCAGAGCACGTAGGAACATCTTTCTTTCTTTTTCCATTTTTCAGTAGTTTGTTCAGTCTCTCTCTCTCTCTCTCTCTCCTGTCACAGTCAGTGTCTCTCGCCCACAGAGCCAGTCTGCTAATTAATTCTGGTTTTTAATCCTGCTGTTCTTCCTCCATCTGTTCCCTGCTCTCCTCTTGCATTGTGCCTTAGTTTGTTTCTTCTTTCAAACGTTCTCTCTTGTTCTCTGTCCCTCCCTCACTTGTTCTTTTCTTTCCCCAGTTAAGATAAAATAACAAACTGCTTTATTCACCCTGGAGGAAGTTGTTGTACCAAACACGCTTGAATCTGTGAGCGTCTGAAAATCAAACCACTCAGATCCTTTACCTCAGAAACAGTAGAAATGGTGTGAAAATCCTGCATTCAAACTCTTTTGAAGAACAAAAGTATCAGCATCCAAACCGACTCTCCTCTTCATCTCCGTCGCGTTTCTGTCTCTGTCAGTTATAAGACCTTCCTGAGCGAGGACGCCGGTCCTGACACGCTGGTTGCCATCGTCCACGCCCACGACCCAGACGGAGATGGCGTCTCCTACGCCATCACCGGCGGCAACGAGGACAGCAACTTCCTGCTGGACAACCAGAAGGGTGAGGGGGCGACGACGCTCACACACGTTGTATTTCAAATAAACATAAGGCAGGTTTTTCTGCAGTGAGCAGCGCCATGTTGGTGTCAGTCACACACACGAGCAACGTTCAGCCAATCACATAAAGATTCAGTTCACACACTCACACATTGGAGAGGAATCGGATCCAGGACCACATATGCACGTGGCTCAGATCTGATCTGAGAACATCTGGTGGAAACATCAGGTCTGAGAGGAAACTGCTGATGTGATGTGAACAGAATTTACCAAATGTAAAGGAATGATTGTTCAAATGTTTTAACACACACACACAGAGTAAAGGGGTTGCTGTTGTGCTAATGAGTCAAACTTTGCTTTAACAAGGCCAGTGAACCCCCTGAAACACACAAACATGCATAAATAAAACACACACTTATGATGACTCTAATGTGTGTGTGTGTGTGTGTGTGTGTGTGGGTCTAATCCCCTGTCACCGATAACGTGACAGCATGCACCCAGCATGCACTGCCCCACTGCTCTGCATGCACACGCAGCACATACAGTGGTGAACATTTGCACATAAATGATATATTAAGAGAGAGTGTGTCACACAGAGCAGCAGATGGCCTTTGGCTCGCTCTGCTTTGTCACTTCAAAGAGCTGTGAAGTATTTTCATGTAGATGTGTTCGCTCCCTCCCAGCCCCCGTGTCTGTTCGTGGTGCTACAGAAGCTGCTTATTTGTTTGTTTGTGTTATGGTAATGTGGAAGGGATTGTTAGCGCTCAGAAATATGACATTTGTTTTAGACCTGACTTAGAAAAGAGGGGCTTTTTGCAGGCTGGCAGCAACATCACAGCAGCGTTACGTTTTCACTGACACTGGCTGTTTGAGTCTCTGAGCAAGACCCAGGGCCCCAAAAGCAAAAGAAGAGGCTGAACAGCAGCAGCTCAGGTGTGCACCCACATCATGTGTCGTTCTTCCTCTGGTGTTTTTGAACCTTTGCCTGATGTGTCCTGGGAAATCTGAAGACAAACACACTCAGATTTGTGATTTTTACGTTTATCGGAACCTCTACTCAACGTTCACGCTCAGACCACTTCCAAACATCTCAGAGCCGGACGGCAGGACGGTACTGGAGTAAATGTTTGGAGTTACTCTCCAGGGCTGTGTGAAATGACCCTTCACATCATCAACAACATGTGCAACAAAAACTCAGATTATTGAAGTAGTTTTTGGAGCCCAAACTTTCTGAGTTTCATGACGGTGAGGGGCTCAGCAGCAGCTCTGAGGTGTTTTCTTTCCTCGTCTCTCTTTATTTTCTTTATTTCTGTGAAATACATTCAGAGCTGTCAGACTGTCCTCTGGCAGCGGGAAACAACAGTGTTTATTCCCCGTGAACATAAAAGCAATTTATTTTTCAGCAAAAACCATAAACTTCACAAACCTATAGCAGACTCCATTTAAATGTAGTTTCATTTCAGAGCTGGACTAAAACTGTCAGGTTGGATACAAACTGAACGCAAACTGAAAATCAGGTGCTGTAATTTCTGAGTCCAGGTCATGGGGGGAGCAGACTGAACAGTGTGTGTGTGTGTGTGTGTGTGTGTGTGTGTGTGTGTGTGTGTGTGTGTGTGTGTGTGTGTGTGTGTGTGTGTGTGTGTGTAGGCATCATAAAGCTGCGGAGGAGTCCGCCCCCCAGGCTCAGGGGTCCTCAGTACGTCCTCAACATCACTGCCACAGACGATAACGCCTCCGGTGGGCCGTACCCACTCAGCAGCTCTGCTCAGGTCATCGTGGGCATCAACGACATCAACAACAACAAACCGGTTTTTGAGGAGGTGATTATGCCTTTATGTTCTGCTGGTCTCACACTGATGGACCTCGAGAGTTGTACTAATGTCGGTGTACTTCTGCTGCAATGGTCCCGTCAGTGTCAGAACTACAGCCTGAACGCTGGCGTCCTGGAGAACCAGCCGCCGGGGACGTTCGTCCTGCGCGTCCAGGCCCACGACGCTGACATGGGCGTGAACGGAGAGGTCAAATACGGCATCATGCACAGAGACGGGCTGTCGTCCGGGTTTCACATCAATCCTGACACTGGTATGTTCCACGGTAACACGGTACTGGTCAGGAAAGCTAATACAGGAAAACAAAGTATTGAAAGTAGAAGTACTGCACTATTAGAATGTATTCATATGTAAACAACGTACCTGTAACACTGTGTCCTCCAGGTGTCATCACCACAACCACCAGTTTTGACCGTGAGCGCCAGAGGGAGTTCACGCTGTCGGTGACGGCCACGGATCAGGCGGAGGAGCCGCTCATTGGGATCTGCCAGGTCACCGTGGTGATCTGGGACGAGAACGACAACGAGCCCAAATTCGAGAACAGCCGCTACCAGTGTGAGTACTGCTGCTTAGTACTGCAAGTACTACTGCTGGTACTTCTGGTACTGCTGGTACTTCTGGTACTGCTGGTACTACTGCTGGTTCTGCTAGCACTACTGCTACTGATACTACTGCTACCAGTGTGAGTACTGCTGCTAGTACTGCAAGTACTACTGATGGTACTTCTGGTACTGCTGGTACTACTGCTACTGGTACTACTGCTGGTTCTGCTAGCACTACTGCTACTGGTACTACTGCTACCAGTGTGAGTACTGCTGCTAGTACTGCAAGTACTACTGCTGGTACTTCTGGTACTACTGCTACTGGTACTACTGCTGGTTCTGCTAGTACTACTGCTACTGGAACTACTGTTACCAGTATGAGTACTGCTGCAGGTACTGTGAGTACTACTACTACTGGTACTACTGCTGGTTATGCTAGTACTACTGCTACTGGTACTACTGCTACCAGTGTGAGTACTGCTGCTGGTACTGCTAGTACTACTGCTACCGGTACTACTGCTACCAGTGTGAGTACTGCTGCTGGTACTGCTAGTACTACTGCTACTACTTCTGTCACTACTACTTCTACTGTTACTTCTACCAGTGATACTACATTTCTCCTGGTTATAGTATTCATAATGTTGCAAATACTGCAGTTACTGCGACTTGTACTGTTAAGTAGTACTGTTTGGAAGTAGTGCAGCAGCTCAGCCTGTGATTGGTTGGAATGAGGCAGTAACACCTGCAGGGTAGAAAGGTTTCTGTCACCTACATTCACGCCTGTGGCTAACACCATCCTCTTACTACTACTACTGCTACTACTACTACTTCTACTACTACTACAACTGCTGCTGCTGCTGCTATTGTTACTACTCCTGGTACTGCGACATAGAACCCCGTGTGTGTGTTTGAAGGTAAACCTGTGTTTGTCAGAGCAGGTGAAAGCACCTGTCCGTCTGTCTGCGTCCTGGTAATCCTGAGAGCCACCAACACTGATGAAAAATTCATGTCGGGCTCCCGCGGCGCCGTGTTTGTTTTCTGCGTGTGCAAATCTGTGTTTTGATAAGCGTCGTGTCAGAAGTTCTTCTCGTCAGATTTGGGAAATGCACAGTGGGTCATTAACTATTTAACAGGGAGAGAGAAATGTTTCTGGGACATGCATTCATTTACTGCTGTGTGTGTGTGTGTGTGTGTGTGTGTGTGTGGAAACTGTCTCTTTATCCTGCTTTTATCAGTGTTTACCAATCACAGGATCAATATCATGCATTTTAGTTTAGTTTTATTTTAGTCAGACAAACAGTCCAGTGATTTTCTGTTTTCTACACAACCCAAATCAACAAGTTCAGTCTCAAATCACGAGTCTGCATCAGGTGGGGACAAGCTGCAAGTCTGTTCCTGTGGGACTCGAACGCTCGTCCATGGTGACATCACCTTACGGGCCTGGCTGGCCCAGGAGCCCGAGGCCTCGGGGGGTGTCTGTAGTTCACCTAGCCACAAAGACACTAAACAAGAAGATACAAATTCACCACATAAAGACTGACGACACAAACAGACTGAGAACAGCCATAATGACCAAAACTGTTGTTTCTGTGCAGGAGGCCTCATCTCTGCGTCTGCAGCTGCAGCTGGTCGCATCATTGCTGTTTATCTGGCTCTGCACCGTGTGCTGTCACTGAAACAGACAAACAGCTGGTTTCATTATGACCCATAATGCACTACAGCACAGCACTCTCCTGTTAATGAACTGATGTTAATCATAAAACAGATTTTAATTTGTCCAGAGATTTTCAGAATGAAGTGAAATTCTGTTTGGTCAGATCTGAACAGCTCTGGTGTCTGACACAGAAACTTAAAACAGCAGATTTTGTTACTGCAGCGCGGCAGGTCCGCCTCCCAGGCTGCTTTGTTTGTAGCAGTAAATGATGGGGCACAGGTTGGATTCAGCAGGACCTGACCTGATTATTCAGCTGAAACGTATCCAGAGACCCACAAATGTCAAAAGGACGTTTTTATGGACATAATGCTTGAATTGCAGTGCTGTTGTTTCTGCTGTCTGATCAGCGCTGACACACATCGCAGTCAGCACGATTGGAGGTTATATTCATAAAGTTCCAAATGCTGTGTTGACTGTGCAGACCGAGACCCAGAAATGACAAAATGAGGTGACACGGTGCTGACACAACACAACGCCGTGCTCTCATTATTAGAATATCTGCTTAGCATCACAGAACATTACGCTCTCCTGTGTTCGCCGCTTCAGACGAGAAGCCGGAATCTGGTTTCATGTGCAGCCGGTGCATCGTGGGTAGTCTGTGACCGCATGATAGACTTTACTGCACTTAAGGGACCAATGGTGGCACAGTACTACGAACGAGCCAGAAAACACAAAGACAAAAGCCACAGATATCACGTGTACAAAGGTTCCAGTACTTTCACATGTAGTAGGTGTACTATTAGCAGTGTGTAACGTATGGTAGAAATAGGAACAAACAGTAGCTACTGCAGTAGTAGCAGTAGCAGTAGTAGTAGTAGTAGCAGCAGCAGTAGTAGTAGTAGTAGTAGTATTACTGGTAGTAGCAGCAGTAGCAATAGCAGCAGCAACAGTAGCAGTAGTAGTAGCAGTAGTACTATTAGTAACAGCAGTAGTACTAGTAGTAGTAGCAGTAGTAGTAGTAGTAGCAGTAGGAGCAGCAGTAGCAGTAGTAGTAGTAGTAGTAGCAGTAGCAGCAGTAGTACTGGTAGCAGCAGCAGCAGCAGTAGCAGTAGTATTAGTAGTAGCAGTAGCAGTAGCAGTAGTATTAGTAGTAGCAGTAGCAGTAGTAGTAGTAGTAGTAGCAGTAGTATTAGTAGTAGTAGTAGCAGTAGCAGCAGCAGCAGTAGCAGTAGTATTAGTAATAGCAGTAGCAGTAGTATTAGTAGTATTAGTAGTAGCAGTAGTATTAGTAGTAGTAGCAGTAGTATTAGTAGTAGTAGTAGTAGCAGTAGTATTAGTAGTAGTAGTAGCAGTAGCAGTAGTATTAGTAGTAGCAGTAGCAGTAGTATTAGTAGTAGTAGTAGTAGTAGCAGTAGTATTAGTAGTAGTAGTAGTAGCAGTAGTATTAGTAGTAGTAGTAGCAGTAGCAGTAGTATTAGTAGTAGCAGTAGCAGTAGTATTAGTAGTAGTAGTAGCAGTAGTATTAGTAGTAGCAGTAGTATTAGTAGTAGTAGCAGTAGTATTAGTAGTAGTAGTAGTAGTAGCAGTAGTATTAGTAGTAGCAGTAGTAGTAGTAGTAGTAGTAGCAGTAGTATTAGTAGTAGCAGTAGTAGTAGTAGCAGTAGTAGTAGTAGTAGTAGCAGTAGTATTAGTAGTAGCAGTAGTAGTAGTAGTAGTAGCAGTAGTATTAGTAGTAGTAGTAGTAGCAGTAGTAGTAGTAGTAGTAGTAGTAGTATTAGTAGTAGCAGTAGTAGTAGTAGCAGTAGTATTAGTAGTAGCAGTAGTAGTAGTAGTAGTAGTAGTAGTAGCAGTAGTAGTAGTAGTAGCAGTAGTAGTAGTAGTAGTAGTAGTAGCAGTAGTAGTAGTAGTAGTAGCAGTAGTATTAGTAGTAGCAGTAGTATTAGTAGTAGTAGTAGTAGCAGTAGTAGTAGTAGTAGCAGCAGTAGTATTAGTAGTTGCAGTAGCAGTAGCAGTAGCGGCAGTAGCAGTAGCAGTAGTCGCAGTAGTATTAGTAGTAGCAGTAGCAGTAGGACTAGTAGTAGCAGCAGTAGTATTAGTAGTAGCAGTAGCAGCAGTAGCAGTAGCAGTAGTCGCAGTAGTATTAGTAGTAGCAGTAGTATTAGTAGTAGTAGCAGTAGTATTAGTAGTAGCAGTAGTATTAGTAGTAGTAGTAGTAGCAGTAGTAGTAGTAGCAGTAGTATTAGTAGTAGCAGTAGTATTAGTAGTAGCAGTAGTATTAGTAGTAGTAGTAGTAGCAGTAGTATTAGTAGTAGCAGTAGTATTAGTAGTAGCAGTAGCAGTAGGACTAGTAGTAGCAGCAGTAGTATTAGTAGTAGCAGTAGCAGCAGTAGCAGTAGCAGTAGTCGCAGTAGTATTAGTAGTAGCAGTAGTATTAGTAGTAGCAGTAGCAGTAGGACTAGTAGTAGCAGCAGTAGTATTAGTAGTAGCAGTAGCAGTAGCAGCAGTAGCAGTAGTCGCAGTAGTATTAGTAGTAGCAGTAGTATTAGTAGTAGTAGCAGTAGTATTAGTAGTAGCAGTAGTATTAGTAGTAGTAGTAGTAGCAGTAGTATTAGTAGTAGCAGTAGTAGTAGTAGCAGTAGTATTAGTAGTAGCAGTAGTAGTAGTAGTAGTAGCAGTAGTATTAGTAGTAGCAGTAGTATTAGTAGTAGTAGTAGTAGCAGTAGTATTAGTGGTAGCAGTAGTAGTAGTAGCAGTAGTATTAGTGGTAGCAGTAGTAGCAGTAGCAGTAGGCATAGTATCTGACCTGCTGCCTCTCTCTGCCCTCTCAGACTTCCTGAGGGAGGACACTCCGGTGGGGACTAGTTTCCTGCGAGCGGCGGCACACGATGATGACCAGGGCAGTAACGCAGCCATCACCTACTCCCTGTCCAATCAGCAGCCAGCGTACCTGCACATCAACCCTGGTACTGGCTGGATTTATGTCAACCACCCCATCTCACAGGTGAGGAACCCACCTGGACAGGCGACCAACATAGGAGAAATGACAGGAAGTAGGTGCAGGGGGCGGCGGTCATGTGACCACGAGGTGACAGGTGTTTCCAGGCGTAAAATCAGACACGTGTTATGAATGGTGCCTGTCACTACACCATCGTCTCAGCTTCAGACTCAGCTTCAGTCAATAATTCAGCCGTCGTCTCTTTCTGCCCTCGCTCTGCTGTGGTTCATGTGTGACAACCATCACGTCACGTTAGCGGTTCTCGCTCATTAAAATTAGACTGTGGCCATGATTAAACCGTTAACGCTGCAAGGATAAAGAAAATCCATTTTTAAAATTGTTCCTGCAGTTGTGTCCCAGTGATGAAAGCTCTCAAAGATCTGAAGTTCAGTCCTGTTTCCTGTCCGTGTCCCTGCAGACGTCCCGGATCAACCAGCAGATCGTGGCGTCGGACGGAGGGAACCGCAGCAGCTCCGTGGAGCTGACCGTCATCATCACCAACGTCCACAACCAGCCGCCTCACTGGGAGCAGCCCGAGTACTGGGTCACGGTGCCGGAAAACACGGTCCGGGACGCCAAGATAGTGGTGAGTGGTTTTGTCCTTCCTGTCTGAGCAGAACCTTCTTTACATTGACGGGCCTGTAAACACATCAGATCAGTAGCTGTCAGCTCAGGTGGAGTCTGAATGATTTCATGTATTTTCTTACTTTGCACACACAGCCAACCTAAAACAGAGGTTGTGTTTACGTCGTGGCGTGAATAAGCTGCAGCAGCTGTGTTGGTGTCGGTGTCAAGGCTGCTCAGCTCACAGGATTTTACGGCCGTGACCTTCCTACACGGCTGCAAAGTTGCTGATCAGGAAAAGTCTCCTGTGGTCGTTAGAAGATGCAGGGAGGACAAACGTGACGTGGGCGACAGAGGAAGGAGGCAGGTGAAGAGAGAAACCCGGTCTCCTCCTGCAGCAGGCTGGTTACACCTGAGCAGAGCGCTCTTTCTTCCTCTTCATCCCTCTCGCCATCCGTCCGTCTCTCAGTGTCAGCACGATGAGCCGAGGCTTCTAAACATTTTCTGCCGAGCAAACAACAAACCCGCCCTGAGTCTGTCCCCCCTACCTCGCTGCAGCTCACACACACTTTCCTCCGGTGCTGTTCTCTCTTTTGATCCCTCCATCCTAATTTGCTGTCGTCTCCTAAGCTGCTGATTTAGAAGGTGGAGGAGTTTGTCCCCTGCAGCTGCCTCACTTCACAGAGGGTAGTCAGGCTGTGTGTGTGTGTGTGTGTGTGTGTGTGTGTGTGTGTGTGTGTGTGAACCTGTGCTCCATTTAATCCTCTTCCTTCCTCATTTCCGACCCCACGTCATCACTGGAGACACTGAAGATGATGATGAAGATGATTGGAGGCTGTCTCACCCACAGCTCTGTGTGTCAGACATGATTGACAGGGGAGAGCGAGATAATTACACCTGCTGTCGGTGCATCACAACGGACTCATCACCTCCGAAGAGCAGATGCTTAATTACTGTGTTGAACCTGACAGAGACTGTGTGATGCAGCACGGAGACGCTGGAGGAGGGAAAGAAGCTGTGGCTTCAGGCGCTTCGGTTTGTCCCCAGTGAAACAGACATGATGAAATATCTGCCACATTTTCCAAAATAATAATAATAATAATTGAATGTGCAACATTTGAAGGACAAGCCTGGTGCTGTTCTATTTTTACATCCTATTAAAGACCAAGCCAGCAGCAAGTGTCTGATACTCACAGACGTGGGTGGATTCATCCACCTCCGAAAATAGTCCCAACTAATTACCTGTTTGCTGCTGTTGATCAAAACTACAGCGAGCAGCTGCTTCAGGACAATGAGACTTTTCTAAATTAAACACTTCATTGGACACAAAGGCTGAGTACGATCCAGTACAACAGCCGGGCCACGGCCCGGGTCCTTATGACAGTCGGTGTTTTGGCTTTTGGTCAAATTGATGGAAAACTATTAATTGAGTGATATGTTTGTTATCGAGGTCACAGTAAAGGTGGTGCCTTGAATTTCCTTGTAGGTGTTCCTAATATTCTGAACCCATGATTTATGTAAATGAGCGGGAGAAAAAAGAGGCCACTGAATATAAAGCAGTACGGAGAGACAGTAGGGGCCTCAAAAACCAGGTCAAGTCTTTATTTCTGCAGGAGTGAGGTTTGAAACCCTGATGGCATCGACCTGCTGGCACAACTCAGACAAAAAGAAAAGTGACAAAGCGAAAACAGTGTTTGTCAGGTTTGATCATTAGTGCAGTGGACCAAAAACTGACAACACACACAAATCATTAGACAGACCTAAGTACCTCCTCCTCCTCCTCCTCCTCCGAGCTAATTGCACTGAGGAGGAACTGTTGTTTTAAATTTAGCAGTGTTAATTACATTGTTAACGAGGTGGAGGGAGGGAGGCGCAGCAGACGCAGCTTAAATCTTCATATCAACACGCCGCAGTTGGCTCCTGCTGTCATGTGTGAGCGTGCACGTGTTATAATAGTCTCATCACCAGCTGACTCCTGTTTCCTGCTGCTGACAGAAACATAAACCCTTGGTCTAAAATGTCTGCATACACATTTTTAATGTGAGAAATAGCAAGATCATCCAGTGATAACCACTAGGACGGGTAGGTTTTATTAAGGACTGTTAGTTATTTGAAGCTCTGCTCTTTCCTGCTCTGTGAACTGGTCAAACAGACAGTGACCGTATGAGTGCGGGCTCTGCAGGCCTGAATCTGGGCTCACCTTCAGCAGCTGCCCTGATGTCTAATGAGATAATTTCTCATCAGTGTGGCTCCATGCCCTCGGCTGCCTCGGCCACGCTCCGCTTCCTGAAGAGCAGCAACGTGTCCTGACACGACTGCTCACCTGGAGACTGGGCAGCTCCTGCAGAGCCCGAACATAAAATCTTCCTGGCACGTTTGTAGTGATCCAGGTCATAGTCTGCTGTGAGAAACACACTGCTATTCACGTGTGTGTGTGTGTGTGTGTGTGTGTGTGTGTGTGTGTGTGTGTGTGTGTGTGTGTGTGTTGTCTTGCTAACATGCTGAAAGTAAAACATGAGAGCTGCCCTGGTCACTGGGAGAGAGACACTGAGAGGCTTTCGGTGTTTGCAGCGGCCGACAGCGTTTCTCACTCAGCGTCTCTCCGAGGAAACATGTTCCCTCCGTGCTAAGCTAAGCTAACACTAAGCTAAGCTAACACTACTCTGAGCACGTCAGAGCATCTGTGGCTGTGCAGGTCAGGATGATGCTCAGAGTGAAGAGGAAAGCAATGACTCCATTAATGGAGTCTTGAACACGGTGTTCCGGACTAGCACAATACTGGTCAGGATCCTGAAGCAGTGACACCTGATGACTGTTATTCATCAGGTGTGTAAAGGAAACACAAGGAAGCAGCTGATCGACTCAGGCTGATCAATCAATCAACACTAGGAGTCTTTGACTCATTGATAAGACTCTTTCTGCAGGAGGAAGGTTTGGGTGTTTACAAGCCTCTGGACCCCCGGTTGGCCTGGATCTATAGTCATAAGCCTGTATCAGCTGGATTTGGTGTCACTGATGATTCACTTTCCATGTGTGGCAGCTCAGAGGAAAACAGCATTAACCTCCGTCACTCCAGCAGAAAGTGAAACTGCCTGCACAGTGGCCAGAAGCTGTGAGCGTGCACAGAGCAAAACGCTGCCCGGTTTACACGGGGGAACAATAGGGTGGATGATAAATGTGTGGTGTTAATGTGACAAACGGTCCTGGACGTCACACAGACTCTGTGTTTGCTGCATGAAGCACTAAAATGAAAATGTTCAGGATTTTATGGCAGAGAGATCCGTCCACCTGCGTCTGAACAGCTGAGTGAGAGGACATCACTCAGCTGTGGAATACACGATCCTTCCCCGGCAACGAAGGACAAGGGCATTAAAGCTCTCACACACACACACACACACACACACACACTCTCTCTCTCTTTCTCTAAGGTCAGCTGAATGTGCTGCCAAGAGAATAACATGAGTCTTAAAAGCTGTGGACGTACAGGTCAGGACAACCAGCACACACAGGCCCAAACACATTTTTTCTAGCAAATTCACACAAAAGAAAAACTTCAGCAAAGCAGAAAGTGAAACCTTTTTAGGTGGTGGAGTCCTGGAGCTGTCTCCCTGACTGCTTCATGTCCATAGAAGGGCTGAGCTGCAGCTCCGACCGTTAAAACGCTGCTTTCTTTGAGATGCAGTTGTATATTTTAGATTGTCACTGTTCTGCTGAGTGTTATGGTTCATGGGTGTGGGAGTCATGAAGGTCATGGTGCTGTTAAGAAGATGAAGGACTTCACTGTGGACGGCAAACAGCTGTGTGATAACAGGACACAGACTCTCTTTGTTACAACCAGATGTGGAGGCTGCTGCTTCACAACTGGACACAAATCTGATCCAAAAGGTTCCAAAGAGTCGTCAGGCGTGAATCATCCAGTGTCCGATGGTATTATAGGCTAATACACACACTGGTGAAGATGATGGACGTTACGCTGCAGTAACATTCATTCTTTGGTCACTTCTCCATCTTTCTGAAATCCATAAGCCCTAAGCTGTAACCCTCTCTCTCCCCATCAGACCATCAAGGCGACGTCCCCGCTCGGTGACCCCCGGGTGACCTACAACCTGGAGGAGGGTCAGGTGCCAGAGACCAACATGCCGGTGCGGTTCTACATCAAACCGAACCGGGCGGACGGCTCGGCGTCCATCCTGGTGGCCGAGAACCTCGACTACGAGACGACGCGGTTCTTCACGCTCAGAGTGCGAGTGCAGAACGTCGCTGCAGTGCCGCTCGCCTCCTTCACCAGCGTCCACGTCAACGTGACAGGTGAGGAACTGTCACCTGTGTGGAGACGTTTTACACAGTTGACCTGCCTCAGTCCCAGAACACTGTAAGTGTATTTCCAGTATTTGACGTTCTGAGAGGAGAACGTGTTGGGTGGAGCAGGAGCAGCTGGAAGCTTAAAGCAAACTGACCTGCACCTGGAATGGTTAACGCCCCGGCAGAGCAGAGCTGTACAGGCTGGGTGTGGGCAGGATGGGAACACGTTACAAACCTGGTGCTCAGCCCTGGTGAAGCTAAAATTAGCAGGTTCTGTATTTGTCAGTCTGCTGAGGGTCTGGGTTTAGTTGGGTTTAAGCATTAAACTCAGTGAGGTGACTGGGTTTGTGTTAGCACTGGATCAGGCTGCACTCACACAGACATTTGAGTTGTCTCATGTAGCAGTGAGACGTCTCTAACACTCACACAGGACTGATGGGTCTGTGCTCGGGATGATATCGAGCAGACACAGAGCAGACACAGAGCAGTCCACCGCCCGGTGCTGGTCTCTGCTGCAGAACACACACCAAACAAATGACAAGGCCTGTGTTTGTTGAGAGTGAAAGTCCGCAGTGTAGCTTTTTACACGTCGGCAGCTCATTTAATGACATGACTACAGTGAAGGGAGGGATCGGACTGAAACGAATAGGTCCTGGCACCGAAGTCACACCACAAGTGGCTTGCGTGTGCGCCCACATACTGTATTTATATGGCAAAGAGGCCGTGCTCGCGGTGCACGTGGCACAGACGAAGAGAGTTTTCTGTTGGTGTCATCTCTGACAGTAGCTAAACTAAGCAGCAGGCTGTTAGTGTCTTCACCGCACATCTGATGAGGATTTGGCTTCTAATGAGAACATTTACTCTGGTGATTGGACTCAGCACTGAGCTGCAGCTGACACAGACTCAGCCAAAACGAGTCAAAGTGAGAGAGAACGGGGGGAAGCAGAATAATGAGGTTCAGGGCTTCTCCCCAGGACATCTGTGGCTGAAAGAGGAAGCAGCAGCGACCGGTGGCATTTTAACAGTGACTCAGTCCTGAGTCAGCGTCTGTAGGCGGTGGGGAGAAGGGACGAGGAGAAAACCCTTCCTGACTTTGATTGGCTTTGAACAAACCCACATCGGCCGCTCTAATTGGCTTAGCGGAGCTTGAAAGTGAGCTGACAAGCTGCTTTGTGGACTCGTCAGGGTGTTAGCGGAGTAAGTCCTCTCTAATAACTGTGTTGTCATTAGTGCAGACACAGTCCAGCCTCACTTTGTGGTGGACCCCTGAACACAGACCTCCTCCTGTACTGCTGGACATGTTTTGTCTTTCTTGCTTTCTTTCTTCTCCTTCTTCACTCTTCCAGTTTTTAATCCAGATTCATGAGCCTTCTTGTTCCCCCATCAACAAAGGCTTGTTTTGAAGAATTAACGCCTCTTCTTGGCTGCTCTTCTCTTTCTGTCACCAGACGTGAACGACAACGTCCCTTTCTTCCTGTCGTCCACCTACGAGGCCACGGTTCCTGAAGGAGCAGAGATCGGCACCTCGGTGGCTCAGGTCTCGGCCACAGATCTGGACTCTGGTCTGCACGGGATGGTGAGAAACGCCTCCAGCTGCAGTGATGATCAGTGAGCCTCCCGCTCCTCTTCTGCTTCAGCTTTGTTCTGCTTCCTCCTCAGATCCGCTATGTGATCCTGAAGGACGAGAGCGGCGACTCGCAGTTCTTCAGCATCGACTCGCGCAGCGGCGTCATCGTCACTCGAGCCTCTTTTGACCGCGAGCAGAAAGCCTCATACCTGATTGAGGTGCAGTCACAGGACGGCTCCGAGTCGGCCCGACCGGGGCAGCAGGACCAGCCCAACACAGGTGACACACCCACACATCCATACAGGTAATAACACTAAAGGTGGGGGTACATGTGATGACGGCTGATTGGTTGAGCTGGTCCATGTCTGTCCCGGTCTGGGTCAGTCTGTGACGGTCGACAGGTAAAATGATATAGTGCCCCCCCACACTGACTAAACACTGGTTCGTTTACTGAAACTCTGTCCTTTGCACAGACACGTCCTACGTCAGGATCTTTGTGACCGATGTGAACGACAACGCCCCGACGTTCGCCCAGCCGGTGTACGAGGTGAGCGTGGAGGAAGACAAGGAGGTGGGCTTCGTCCTCATCACTGTCACTGCCAACGATGAGGACGAAGGTGAGTCCAGTCCAGTTTCTGTGGTGCAGCTTCTGTCTCTGCTGTGTCCTGTTAACTTTCTTCTCTTTTTCTTCATTTATCACTCAAGTATTTCACTTTTTTAAGGACTCAAGCGTTAATTCTCCTCCCACAGTCCAAACACATGCAGGTCAGGATTAGGGTCTGAACCCAGGTGGACCAGGGGCCTTTCTGTGTGGAGTCTGCATGTTGTCCCTGTGTCTGTGTGGGTTTTCTCCTCCCACAGTCCAAACACCTGCAGGTCACGTTGGTTGGTGACTCTAAATTGTGAGTGTGTGTCTCTGTGTGTCAGCCCTGTGATTGGCTGCTGTTATGGATCATCTGGATCTAGATAATAGGTGGTGCTGGTCTGCAGTATTCTGTGGGCGGTGTAGTGGGGAAGTGACTAGCACTGCAGCATCACAGCAAGAAGGCTGTGAGTTCAATTCCGACTGACCAACTTAAGTTTAAATGGTCGACTGTCTCTGGACTTCCTCTCTCCTCCTCTTCTTCTTCTCTTGCTGTCATAGCTTATTAGCGAGTGCTGCAGTTCCCTGGAGGTCGACAGTTTTGTGTTTGTCCTGCTCTTCATCCTCCTCCTCCTCAGCTCTGAAACCATGAGCAGCAGGAAACAGTGAAACTATCGAGTCAAAGCCTGCAGGTTTTTCTTTGCACTGACATTATCGTCGTGTTGTTAATTTAACTGTGACCTTTATTCCTGCGTGTGGAGGAATGTTCAGACTCCTCATTCAGATCCAGACCTGCCCATGGTCCAGTTCCGCCAGACCTCAGAAACAAGTAGCAGTGCAGCAACAGATTCAACAGGCTAGAGGTTTAGGATTTACCCCAACCCCCCAGACTGGTCCCGCCGAGGCTCAGGAAGACGCTGAACACAGGATTAAAAAATGCAAAGGAAGCAAAGTACTGTTTCCTCCCAAACGGTGACGCTTTATCCCTCACCAGGGACTCCCCGTGATAATTAACAAACAACCCTCGACACCAGGCCGGAGGGGGGCGTTTCCTGAGTCCATCGTATTGTGGAAGCACAGAAAAGTGTTTGTGTGTTTGTTTTCTTCCTGTTTGCCAGACAAACAACCTTTGCTGCTTGTTCTGGCAGGTAGTTATTGTCACGTGACGGTGTGATAATTCAGTACATTTGTTCAAGTACTACACAATCCTGCAATATTTGTACTTTACTAGAGTATTTGCATGCTACTTCATACTTTGATTTTACCTCTTTATTGTTTCAGAACCTTTTCATATTCAAATTTGACAATTTGACACAAGTGCAGAACAAAAACGTGAAGCTCAGTTTCAGATCACGATCAGTGTCACTGAAGTAACTGAGGCAGAAAGATGAAAGAATATTCAGCATTTCACAAAAACTGTATTTGTAGCATGTGACGACTCTCAGCTCCAGATCAAAGTGACAAATCTGGTGTTTGCCACCAACCACAGTGTAGATGGTGCTGACTCTAGTGAAACCAGTGTGAAACTGGTGTGTGTGTGTTTTCCTGTACACAACATGGCGCTGCTGCATGTGTGTTATTAGCTGTGCAGATTTAGTGATGACGCAGCAGTTTTTCAGTGAGATGTTAACTACCTTATATACTTCTAATTTGAAGTACTTCATGTACTGCTGGGTAGCTGACGTTAACTACCTTATATACTTCTAATTTGAAGTACTTTATATACCGCTGGGTAACTGACATTAACTACGCTATGTACTTGAGTATTAATACCTCAAACTGGACTGAAGGACAGTACTGGAGTAAATGCAGTTGTTTCCCAACACTGCTGAATGTTCTACACAGTGACCACACACACACACACACACACACACACACACACAATAAGTCTGTGTTTTGGTTTATTTGAACTTCACTTAGTGTTTGTTGGAATAATCAAAAGTAGGGAGGGAGGGGAGAGTTTAGATTAGCCCCCCACTAAACACACACACACACACACACACAGACACACACACACCCCCCAACACCCACCCTGGTCTTAAGCTAATTAGGCGAAGCAGCTTTTGTCACCCGTCGTGTTTTCTGAATCCTGTTTGGTCCTCCGAGTGGAAAATTTGCCGAACTAAGTGCGTCTGGTAATGAGATCAGGAGGCTTTTTTTATTCCGCTGAGTTTAGTGTTTCAGTTTAGTGTTACCCCATGGTTTAGTAAACACACACACACACACACAGAATCCTGATTATTCCATTTTTACTCCACATTATTCAGCTCCACTGCAGTGGTGTGTGTGTGTGTGTGTGTGTGTGTGTGTGTGCACTTTCTACTGTACAGATGCTACTGTGAGACACTGATGATGATGATGATGATAAGATAGTTGTGTGTAATCCAAAGTCAGATCCTCACCCAGGACTGAAGCCTGGACAGTTCACCCCACAAAGAATTCAGTGGACAAAATGAATAATCGAAGGTAATGATAAGTTTCTAATTGGAGACGCCATATTCCAAACTGAAACCCACTGGGCCTCGACCTTCTGGTCACTCTGGGATCACACGCTGTTTTTGTGACACGGCCATACGGGACCTCTGGGTAGTTCTTCAAACAGCTGCTGTATCTCTGCGGCACATCTCTGTCCGCAGCATGTCGTATCTTCTAATGTGGGTTTAAATTGAAACCAAATTTCCTGCAGTGATGAGTTTGGTCCTTCAGAGTGTCGACTTTCCCCCCAGGTCCACCTCACGAGGAGCAGAGATCTGACCTTAATCTTCAGTTTGGGCCTCTCGCTAGGCTGCGAATTAAATCAGCCCTATCCCCCGGTGTGTGTGTGTGTGTGTGTGTGTGTGTGTGTGTGTGTGTGTGTGTGTGTGTGTGTGTGTGTGTGTGTGTGTGTGTGTGTGTGTGTGTGTGTGTTAAGCGAGCCACACCATATGGCCAGACTGATCATTAGGGAGGCTGCCGGAGGAAAAAACCACTGGAGCTTCTCCCCTTACACACATTTAAACACACGTACACACACACACGTACACACACACACGTACATGGCCGTGTGTCAGGAAGGATCGGCCTCAGAGGCTGTGACAGACCAGACACACACACACCACACACATGTATATGTGCTCTCTGGTGTCATAATGAAGGTCCTCCATGTCTCCACAGATGATGTTTGTCTCCTAAAGTCTCCTTGGTGCTGGTAAACAGAACCGGCCAGGCCCAGACTGACCTGCCTCTGGGCTCTGGACTGTGTGTTTACCACACCTGCATGAATGTGTGTATGTGCAGAGCAGCTCGGTCTTTAAAGGGCTGATGTACTTTCTACCTGTTAGGAAGGAATGAGGAAAGTTAGGACCATTAGCTGGTCTTCTCCTCCTTTTTGAGGTTAAGACTTGGTCTTAGGGTTAGGGTCTTAGGGTTTAGGATGAGGGGTTAGCCAGTTAGCTGTGATGGTTAGGGTTAGGGGCTAGGACATTAAATAAGTCTTTGAGTGTTCTAACCATGGACCTGTCAAGTCCTGTAGACCATATCAGCAATCCACTCACACAACATGAACTGTCCTCTTCTTCCATCCAGGGGCCAATGCCAAGCTGCGTTACCAGATCACCGCAGGTAACGCCATGGGCACCTTCGACGTGGAGCCCGAGGTGGGCACCATTTTTGTGGCCCAGCCACTGGACTTTGAGATGGAGCAGCGCTACGAGCTCCGGCTGGTTGCCTCTGACGGAAAGTGGGAGAACGAGACTCTAGTGGTGGTTCAGGTGGTCAACCGCAATGACGAGGCGCCTGTGTTCAGCCAGACCGAGTACCACGCTGCCGTGACCGAGGAGCTCACCCAGCTGCCGGTTTTCATCCTGGAGGTGAGCTAGCAATTTGTTTGGATTTAATGTCACATTCAGGGAGCGTCAGGCAGAAAACCATAAAGTCATGTTATTCCATCATCCGAGAACAGTAAGGTGTGATTGGTTCTTTACTAAAACACGTCCCAAACGAATGACAATATAACGTCATGTAGGCCCTGTTATAAAGCAGCCTGCTGCATGCTGGGAGCAGGGCTTCTGTGACCCTGCACAGCATGGCAGAAACTGGACCAGTACATGCATGTGTGTGAAACTGTAGTGGCTTTAATGCAGACCAGTGTGATTGGTTACACAGAGGAGAATTAGCCTGCAGCACAGATCCGGTGTCAACATACTAACGTGCCACACATGTGACATTGTCCAACACAACCTCAGCTGCATTAACATACCAAAGCCTGCTGACAGGAAGGCTCCAAGGTCTGAAAAGTTTCCTCACAAAAGTCAACCCCCTCCTCCTGTGGCTTCCCGCCGCCTTTCGTCACACCTATCTCCGGTAATTCACAGTAATATGCATGTGCCGCCAAGCTAAATCAGATTGAAAAGGTGGAAGCGTCAGAAAGGGCAGGGAAGTAATCCCCATCAGACAGGCATGTGTCACCCAGTCCTCAGCCCGGGCCTGCTTCCCCTCGCCTGCTGGAATTGATTTGATGTGCACTCGGTTCCTCTCTAACGCACGTGGTTTTTCCGGCACACGGCGGCGGGTCTGTCCCTGAACGCACGCCGTTCTCAGCCCCGTGTGTTAATACAATTCAGCAGAAAGCGAACGGAGGGGAAAATCCAATTTGAAACGAATATTTTCTGACTTCACCTGTGCTGCAGCCTCCTCTGTGCTGCTGTGACTGCTCATCTTCAATATTGTCTACCTGCATCACGTCAGGAGAAGCAAAGAGCCGACGGGGGAGGAAACTTCAAAGGCTTCTGTAAACAAGCTCTCTGGTGAGGAATGAGGAGAAGAAAGGGGGAAAGTGTACTTTTCCTTGCTTTTGCTGGCATCTATTAACTTTTAATTGCATTGTGTGTTGTGGTGACAGATGTGAGAACCCGTGTCCGCTCCCCTCGTTCCGAGCGATAGCAGGAAGCCAGGTTAATTAAGCAAACAGGACAAAGCAGCAGAGAAATGTTTATTCCAGTGTGGCACAGTCCCTGTGCGGGGGCAGCTGCCGCAATCAGCTCCCTGCCGCCTGCACTATTTGCTGGGCTTGACATTTGCTTGTACTGGAAGAGCTGAAAAGATAAGATGCTGCTTTGTGAAAAACCTCGTCCTGGTTACATATCATCACCTCCGTGCTTCTGTCTCCACCACCTCTGTCCTGGTTTTACACCTTTGTATTCCAGTCATAATTAATGATTAAAGATATGGGCACATGTTCAGAGAGTTACTGCTGTTGGCTCCACACAGAACCAATCGCAGCTTAAAGCTGTTGGTTGTCTGCTTGGGAAATGTACAAAATGTGGGTCTAGATCAGACGAACCTGAAGAACAACAAAGAAACCACTGCTTAAACTGACAGAAATGAAAATCTGGCTGCTGCTTTGTAAGGTGCAAATGTTGTGTTTGTGCTTTGGCCTGTGGGAGCAGTTGAAAGAGCAGTACCAGCCTGAAAACTTGACACATCTAGATCTAACCTGGGATTTTGTTCTTCTCTAACCTGTGCAGGTGTCGGCCTCAGATCCAGACCAGGAGGCCGATCAGACCGCCCTCCGCTACTCTCTCCATGGCCAGGGTGCTGGTGGTGAATTCACCATTGATGAACGCACTGGGAGAATTTATGCCCAGCGCCGTCTGGACCGTGAAGAGCGCCCAGCTTGGAGATTCCTTGTGCTCGCCACAGATGAGGGAGGTGCAGGTCTCACTGGATTTGCTGATGTATTGTTAGAGGTCCACGATGTCAACGACAACGCACCCTTCTTCCCGTGCCCGGCGCTGGAAGTAGACGGGTGTTTTGTTGGCCAGGTGCCTGAAAATTCACCTGCTGACACCTCCGTCATGGAGATGCATGCCATGGACCTAGATGACCCAAATGAGGGCACGAATGCTGTGCTGACCTATAGCATCATCAAGAACGTTCACAATGATATTAACCTCAACCTGTTCTCCATCAACGCCACCACGGGTACCATCTACACGGTTCTACGGTCCCTGGACCGAGAGGCAGAGGACCGGTACCTGGTAGTAGTGGAGGCCAGGGATGGAGGGGGGATGGCAGGGACGGGGACAGCCACCATAATGGTGTCAGATGTGAATGATCACCCACCTGTCTTCACTCAGAAGGTCTATAGTACTCAGGTGAGTCCACAAAGGCAAGGCCAGTTTATTTATGGCAGCAAAGGCAGAGCAAGATACAAAAGGTAAAATTTACAGACATCAGTCCAACACACACCTCTGTCACTCTGTCAGTTCTCTGCTGATAATAGTCGTAACATGTACTTCTGTTTTGTCCTCGTGGTTCAGGTGACAGAAGACCTAGAGACAAACAGCGAGGTTCTTGTAGTTTCTGCTACAGACGGAGACGAGGGTGAGAACGCTGTGGTGACCTTCAGCATCGTCGGGGGTGATGAGGACAGGAAGTTCTTTGTGGAGACAGACAAAGTGAATCGCCGTGGTGTGATAAGACTGAAGAAGAAGGTCGATTTTGAAAAGCCCCAAGAGAGGATTTTCAATCTGACCCTGAAGGCTGAGGATGCAGATTTCTTCAGTCTGGCTTACTGTCTCGTTCAGGTGGAGGACTCCAACGACCACACCCCTGTCTTTTTCCCACAGTTCTACGAGTCACCAGCCATGTCTGAAGACGTACCTGTGGGGACGATTGTTGCTCAGGTTACAGCTTCTGATCTGGACTCAGGCCAAAATGGACGCTTTTCATACAGTATCTCCAAAGAGTCAGACCCTTATGGTCAGTTCATGGTGGACCAGTCAGGTTGGGTGGTAGTTGCCAATTCTCTGGACAGGGAGAAAATCTCACAGCACAGAATTGTGGTCCTCGCCACGGATGCCGGATCTCCGGCCCTGACTGGCAGCGCCATCGTCATGGTGACTGTACTCGATGTTAATGACAACGGGCCAGAATTCGAGGTCCCCTATACGCCTCTTGTTTGGGAGAACATGGCGGCGCCTCAGGCAGTGCAAATGAATGAAACCTCCCTGCTGCTCTACGCCACTGACCGTGATACATCCACCAATGGCGGCCCGTTCTCCATACGGCTCCTCATGCTGACCTCGGACGCCACCAACTTCAACCTGACAGATTTCCGGAACGGCAGCGCCGCCATCACAGCTCTACGGACCTTTGATCGTGAGCGGCAAAAAGAGTACCACCTCCCAGTTCTAATGATTGACAGCGGCTCTCCACCAGTGAGCTCCACCAGCACGCTGACGGTCGTCATTGGAGACAGGAATGACCACCCACACTCACCGGGACACACTAACTTCATCGTCTACAGTTTTGAGGGTAAGTTGTTTGTAGAGGAAGCTTGTGTGCGGTTTGTGCAGTACACTTCTATTAACACTGCATCATGGGATATTGACCCCCCCCCGGCTTCATGACTGCAGTTTTTAAAGCTAAAGTTCTCTACTCTTTAAATGGCTGGTTTAAAAGACTGTAACATGTGGTCCATGTGTTTCATTAATGAAATCACATGAACATGCAAAATGTCAGTAGGACGTGCATGAGCGTGTCTACGAGCCACGGTCATGAAACGTGGCTCCTCTGTGTAAGGCAGCTGCACCCTGATGAAGCCTGAAACATTTTGTTTTCAGTTCATGATTTAAGATCTCCTCTAGATTTTTGTTTCTTCTCATCACTTTTACGTGTTAGCCTTCATTTATTCAGGAACAGGCATCACTTGCTGTTTCACACCTGAGAGCCTCCCAGTCCAACCTGCTACTTTCTGCTGCAGTGTGGACACTGACGTTAGGCTGTGTTACTGGGAGCCTGATGGCACTGGTCGTCCCAGTTCAGAGTTCACCAGCTGGTGATTGAAACTGGCGTCTTTCTGATTCCAGATGGGCTCGTCAACCCTTCAGGTCCCCCGGTGTCCCCCCATCAGGTCCCGAGTGCTTGGTGCTCCTGTTGTAAAGACTGTACTTGTCACGGTCGAGTGCTCCCAGCCTCCCGCTCCAGCCCACATCACTTATTTAGCGGTGCAGACCATCTGTCATCCTGCTGTAATTTGCTGGAAAAACTAAGGTTTTCTGTAATGTATTTTTAGTAGATTCCCTCTCCAGGGCCTTTCCACATGAAAGTACATTAACCCACTACTATAAATCCATCGCGTCCCTCGGCAGCATGCCATGAAGCAAACAATTAACTCCAGCTTAAGTCCCAGGTCTGACAGGCACCTAAACAGGAGCTGTTTTTAAGAGGCAGCTGATTTCACAGCTAAAGAGATTACAGCACCAAGTTCAGCTATTTTGGAAGAGGGAGAAAAACACTGTGTGAGCAAATTGTGTGCTGGGCTGTCAAACCATGACCGTGCCTGCCAATGAGGCGTCGCCCGCCACCTTATCGCCTTAAAGAACCTGCACTTTCTTCCTCTCACTCTCTGTCTCGTAGCACCGCAGGGATCCCTCATCCTCAAAACTAATTCCTTCGGAGTGAAGGCGTTTTTTGACTTTTTTGTCTTTTACTTTCCGCCTCCTGACAGGTATTCTCCCGACGACGGTGCTCGGACAAGTTCAATCCCCCGACCTTGATGACTGGAGCGAGAAGGCGTACCGGTTCGAAGGCAAACCATCCAGGTACTTTGATCTCACGTAGTGAAAAGTATCCCAGGGCTGAAAGACGACATATGACGAGAGACAGGGAGAGAGGTGGACGTGGAGGTGAAAAAGTAAACTTTGGGCTTGGAGTGCAGGGCCACGTGGTAATAAGGTAGAGGAAGATATGGCACTGAGGTAGAGAGAGGTAGAAGAGAGACAGACTAACAGGACTAAAGACGTGGACAGTAAACTGGACAGAGTGACAAAGGCAGCAGAGGTGGAAAGAAACATGCAGGTAAAGAGGAAACACAAACCTGATGTTCCTTTAGGTTCCAGCTCATTTCTGTTCCTGTTGCTCTGAATGTAGCAGTGAACCCTTCACTTAAACCTGATGTATTTGCCACAGAGATGCTGCGGTTCATAAAGACAAACAGCCGCTGGAAACGTGATGAAATCTGACAATTCTTAATTTCATGTGTTGACGTGAGGAAGGCTCCAGCCTCCTCATCGCTCCACACACACCTGTCATGATTCATTTGCTGCTTCCATTGCACACTTTCCTTTTATTAATACCCAAACTCTTCCACCTCAGCCCAGTGTGGAAACCTTTTTGCAGTATTTTACGTTTGTTTTGTTCCTTTATGCACACATTAAAAATGTGTATGTTGACACACACTCATGTAGATTTTAGCATTTTACAGAAATACATGGAAACTAATGGCTGCTGGGAACAGCAAGAGAAACACCCAAACACTGCACGGCCTGCACAGGGACATCAGAAATACGTGTATACGTGACGTGTAGTAAATTAAAGTATCATCACACTGAACTACTCAAAGCTGAGTGCCAAGCTGTCCTGTGATTTAAGACTGTATGTGTCAGAAACTACTGTGAACTCTCAACGTGCTGGGACGGAGGCAGAAATCTCAAACATCTGGAAACAAATACACAGATTACCTGAGTACTGTGAGTACAGTAGGTACCAACAGGGCTGAGCCGATGCAGTATAATGATTAATTATATTATATCTAACAGTTTTAGGGCTTGATCCCCAGGATTTTACAGAGGGGAACAAACTCACCACTCTGGAATAAATGTAGACACTCCTGCAGACTGAGAGCAGCTTTGGATGAAAGAAAGCAGAGAATGTGAGGCTGTTTGAGGATGCTCATGTGACACACAGCAGGAGACGCATAAAGAAAGAGGGAAAATGAAAGAGCTGAGCAGGAAGTGACAGATTTAAAACAGAGAGGGAGACAGCACAAAGGTGCACCGCCACCGAGAGGAGGAGGGAGAACTGGGACAGAGGAACAGGCAGTTTGAAGGGAGAAACAAAGAACGAGTGATGGAGAATGAAAGGGCAGAGGATGGGACGAGGGAGAGCTAGAAAAGGGAACCTGACTTGTTAGGAACAGTGCTATTAATACTTCATAACCAGCGGTACTGAAAATTCCCCGTGAAGCGCGGTGAGGGTGTGCTCGTTTGTTTGATGAGGCGAGGCTTCATGCGGACGCGTTGAAAGAGCCTGATTGTGCTTCCTGCCACCTTCTCTTCTAACGAGATACCTGTAAGGCGGGACGACATGAGACGGCCGAGAACAAAGAGACGGAGAGAATCACCACAGACGCTCCTGAGCCGCCAGCCCTCATCACGGCAGCTGGCAGTCAGCGGTTAGTTCACTGCGTGGATCAGGCTGCACGTTGGCACATATGAGACTGATGGAGCTCAGATGAAAAATAAGAAGTACAGAGTTCAGACAAAAGTCCCAGTGGATCAAAAACCACCTTGTCCTGTGTGTGTAGTGCTTAGTTTGACACTGATCCCCACATGAAATCTCTGTGCCGTGAATCCAGCAGAGCAAAGCAGCCGCACAGGTTGGATCCCTGGTTCAGTGGTTGGTCCATGCGGTCTGAGCTGTGATGTTCAGGTCTTTGTGAAGGGGTTAAACATTTACATCAGCCTCGTATCACATACCCAGATCCCGGGTCTTTCAGATCGGTTTTCAGCCCGTGGATCCTTGTGTTGTGGTGTCGCTCCATTTAAAGTGAAGAAACTTTTTTCTAATGTGGGTTCCTGAGTTTGGCAAAGCCCATGAATTATTATATATTTCTAAACACAGAACCAGTCTGGTGGTGTGTATGTGGAGTTTTATTCAAATCTTTTGATATAAAATAGTAAATGTAATTTATCACACGATGCCTTTGTGCAGTGGATGCCAGAGCTTAGCATAGGAACTGCAGCAAAAACACACAGACCCAAAAATATTCAGACAGACTCTAAGTAACATAAAGTTCAGGCGGAGGAAGCAGCGAAACTGGGCTGAGCAGAGAAGAAGAATGTGACACCTGACCTACTCTGTCTCTCTCAGGTTGTTCAGTCTGAACCAGAGCTCCGGGCAGCTCAGTATCAGGGAGGGGACTCCTCCAGGCTCGTACCGTCTGCAGGTACGCGTGTCGGACCACACCTGGCCCGACGTCACCTCCACGGCTCAGGTGGACGTCACAGAGCTGCAGCAGGACGCCCTGCAGAACGCCGCCTCGGTCCGTCTGTCCAGTAAGTCCCGCACTGACGATGATACCACCATCTCATATGACCGTAGGCTTTGCTGTGTCTTGATCTGGCCCCAGACACTTGGTGAGTTTCCATCCGCTGAGAGGACAATGAACTCACAACACAGTGCAAACAGACTTAGTGAGTGTATCATCACATACACGAATCATGTGACCTAAACGTTGCAGATGTAAACAGATGTGTGCAGCACAGCGAGAGACTCAAGTACATGAAACTGTCAGTGTCCATCATGGTTTGACTGGTGCTCTCACCATCACCTTCCTCCGCAGGGATTTAATGGTTTAACCCAACTGGAAAATCCACCCTCTGCTCCCAGTGGCACCTCCTCATATGTGGTAGTGGATTTATTTAAAATTAGAAAACTCACAACACAAGATGCACACCCTGCTGGTTGCCATGGTAACTGTAAATGATGGGGTGCAATGCTGATGGGTCCACCAGGCTCCATCAGCAACAACAAACAACAAGCGAGGCATGATGGGAAATCACTCCCTGTTTCCTTCTTTGTCATGGTTTGAAGAATTTTTGTCCTCGCACCATTTTTCTTCCTTTCCCTGAGCTTCATCAGGAGCTTTTCCTGACACACTGTTTGTTGTGCTGCTGCTACAAAACGAATAAATCTGCTCCTCGTCCTCCTCCAGACCTGACGGTGGAGGAGTTTTTCAGCGGAGGTGAGGAGAGTCGCTTCTCCCGTCTGGGCCGGCTGTTGGCCGAGCTCCTGCACACTCCGCCGGAAAACGTTCAGATCTTCTCTGTGGGCGACGGCGGCCGACAGGGGGAGAAGGAGCTCGGCGTCTGGTTTGCCGCCCATGGCTCACCGTACTACAGGGCGGAGAAGCTGCACGGCTACGTGGCGTCAAACAAGGCCAAGGTGAGGAGATGTGGCTGGAATCAGTCAGTATTTGACCTTTACTGACCTTTACACACCTTTACCACCAGTCCAACCAGAACTAGGCTGCTTTTCTGACTCTTCTCTGGAAAAACATCCACAGGCCATTTACTAAAAAAACTGTCAAAGCCCTAATTTATATCCTTTAAACCAACCACAAGTGTATAAATAACAGTACAAAGCAGAAATTAAAAATAACACATCAAATGCTGCAGTAGAAATGTGTCTTTAATTATCTCCGGGTGAAAGGAAACGCACCTTAGCTGATTTAGAACAAAAATGCAGATACAGAAAAAGACGATGTGGAAAGTGGCTCTGGAGCCAAAAACTAAAGCTGTGCCTGGGGAGGGTGAAGTCACTGTGGATAAGAGCGTCAGCTGAATAACTAAACTCCAAAAAAAGAAATGCACAGTTGGAAAGAGACAGGAAAGCCTGAGGGACCGAGATGAAAACCTCTCACCCATAAAGACAAAATGAGAGAAAAAAGGATGACAAGCAGCGAAACAGGTGAGTTTGGAAAAGCAAAACTTTACAGGAGGGAAAGTGAAAAACACCAAAGTGCATAAATAACATGAAGGGAAGTCGATTCAGACGTTAGTGATGTAAATACACATCTCTGCAATCCTGTTCAAATACTTAGTAGTTTTAGTTTTATTTACTCCAGATATACTTTTAATTGTAGTATCATGTGGTTTTTGTTAGTCTGACACTAGTTTAATCCGTTTTAGTTTGTTAGTTTCATGTTTGTTTTAATGTCACTTTGACTTATTGTGATGTTAGTTTTACTTTTGATTATCTGCTTTCACTCCCATTGATTAGCATTGATTAGCATAATTAGCATTTTTCTGGTTATCCTCATCTTTTGTTCATGCTAGTTTTAGTTTAGCTGACTTTCAGTTAATAACTGGTAATCTTGTTTTAGTTTTGGTTAACTTCATGTTTGTCTCAGTTAGCTAACTAGCTTGATCCTCACGTTTTATCTTTCTTTGGTTAAACTAACACTTTTAGCTTCATGTCAGCTGCTTTGTTTAGATTCAGTTGATCTCCTGTTAGTTAGTTGTGGTGTGTTTAGGTGGTTTCTTATTCTTATATATTTTCCTAAGTAGCTTTAGTTTCACTTCGTTTGGTTAGCTTCATGCTAACACTAGTTTAAACTTTTAGATTTCATAGACTTAAATGTTAAAATGAGTTGT
This sequence comes from Mastacembelus armatus, assembly GCF_900324485.2. Taxonomy (NCBI): domain Eukaryota; kingdom Metazoa; phylum Chordata; class Actinopteri; order Synbranchiformes; family Mastacembelidae; genus Mastacembelus; species Mastacembelus armatus. Next base: position 25,441,606 of record NC_046648.1, read on the forward strand.
GTACTAGTTTTGTTGTGGTGTAGGAAATTGGTTAGCTACTCCATTTGATGCTCACTTTAATGACTGAGGTGTTTGTCTCCCCGTTCACCTGCTGCAGCTGGAGGCCACGGTGGGCGTGTCCATCTCTCAGGTGGGCGTGGATGACTGTCCCCACACCGACTGCAGCCAGGCTGGAGGCTGCAGCAGCGAGCTCTCATTCAGCCAGGCCCCGCTGGCCCTCAGCTCCAGCAACATCTCTCTGGTGTCGCTGTCGGCCTCGGTGACGGCTCGATGTGGCTGCAGAGGACGGGAGGCGATCCACCTGCCCTGCTCCGCCTACCCCACCACCCCCTGCCTCAACGGGGGCACTTGTCAGGATGGACCGCTGGGGTACAGGTGAGTGCAGAGAGGGGTGTGGTAGATTCAATGAAACCTTGAGTACCCACTATGGAGGGGATTATCCTGGAACGCTGTTGTCCTTGTAGGTGTGGGTACAATCTCAGGATAAAAGCTTTGGCACAAAAAGAAAACATCTTCTTTATAATGAGATTCTGTCAGTTTCTTTTGCCCACTTTTCTCACATTTTTAGCTCCGTGTTTCTCGGTTCTGTACAAGTCTGACAGTCGTCTGCAACAGATTCCAGTTCAGAACTGTGAGCTTCACTGTCTGAGGCTGCACCTCCCAACTGCCAAGTGACTGATGATTGTCCAACAGTTTGAAGGTGTAGGAAGACGGAGGAGACAAACATGTAACTGCTGTACAGTAGTCTGCTTTAAATGGTTTGGATCTCAGTAGAGACCTTTGGCATCTCTTATGGCGATAATACTGGCAGCAAGTGCAATTTAACCATTACATGAATAAACACGAATAAACATTTGAAATAAATAAATAAAATACATTTGAACACCTTCATAGCGATGCTTCCACCAGTCAACGATAAGGGAAACGCTCTGTGTGTCTCAGGTGTAAGTGTCCTCCCATGTTCGACGGCCCCGAGTGCCAACACACCAAACACAGCTTCGGGGGCCAGGGTTACGCCTGGTTCCCTCCCATCAGGCCTTGCTTCCAGAGCCACATCTCCCTGGAGTTCCTGGCTGAATCTGCCAATGGGCTGCTCCTGTACAACGGGCCGCTCAGCCCCGCCCACTCTGGCGAGCAGGAGGACTTCATCGCCATAGGTGAGTTTACTTTGAAAAGGTGCTTGTTCTGTGTAAAAATGCTTTTAGGGGTTCAGGGTGATGAGGCCTGAGCCTTGTTCTTTTTTATTTTCAGAGCTACAGCGGCTACTTAGAATTGTTGTGAGGTAAAGTGAGAAAACTACAGCCGCCATGAGACACTATTCCTGTGCTGCTCGTCCTTTTGACAAACACAAAGCTTGAATCAATCGGCTGCTGCAAAGACCCAGAGCTTCATAAACTCTAATGTCAGCTCCCGGCGGTCCTGATGAGGCGTTAGCGGATTAGTCTGCACGACCTTTCGGGCACTTCCTGCATAATCTCATGACATTAAACTTATGTAATTATTGAACCCGACCCGCTGCTGTGTGTGTGCAGGGACGGGAAAATCATTGATCACTGCAGCATTGATCACTCTGAAGCATTTTCACTTAAGTGTTCGATAAAGTGACTGAGGTTGATTGGGTCACAAACACACATGTGACGTGGACAGCAGGTCAGGGGATGTGGGGAGACCCAGAATTGACTGACTCAGCAGCTGACAGCCAGAGGCTTGGTCATATAAATCCACTGTCCCACACTGCCTTCACAGACACAGTGACAAATGTCACTTTACCTTCGATTCGGTTCATTCTAGCATCTAAAGCTTGAGGTTCCACTAACTAATGACCTGGATCTTGTCTTCTTATATTGTCCTGTGTTTCCTCCACATCTCCAAATATCTGGATATTTGGTCTCTGATGTCAGTTCATGTGATAACACCTGACCTGCTGTCAAGTCAGCGGTCAGTCCGTGTGCCCCCCACAGATTACAAGGCGTCAGCAGTGATGTCATTCTGTGTTAGCTGGAGACCGGCAGGCTCAGACTCAAACTAAGCAGCAGGAAACACAGGAGGAATGTTTGTGGTTATGATTTTAGAGTAAATGCGAATCCTCTTCCGTCCAGAGTTGAGGAACGGGGTTCCAGCTCTGAGCGTCAATCATGGATCAGGAACCCTGACGCTGCAGCTTCCTCCCAAATCCACCGTCACCGACCGGCGCTGGCATCGCCTCGACGTCATCAGCGATGGAAAGGTGATGCAGACGGATGGATGAGGGGGTGGATGAAAACACCTGAAGTTTATACTTCAGTACAGTTGTACAGTACAGTAAAGTCTGCAACACAAGCACAGTCAAAGCGAAGTGGATGACATCATTCTTTGTCTGCACGTGTTCAGGCCGTCCAGCTGGTCCTGGACCAGTGTGGGGGGGTGGTGGTGAACGAGCCTGAGGGTCCTGGGGGGGACATGGAGGAGGTGGACGAGTCCAGCTGCAGAGCTGCAGGAGAGACCCCCGGGAACCAGAGGTGACTTCTCCTTCTCTGCTCCTGCTCACTTTATTCATTCTTCTTCCTCCTTCTTTTTCTCCCTCTCTTCTTCTTGATCCTCCTTATCCTCTTCTCGTGGTTTTCTCCTCCTTCAATCCACTTCTCTGTTTTTTTCTCATCCAATTTTCTTTTCTCGTCTCCAAAACTTTTTTCCCAGTCTGCTCCTCCTTTTTCTGTCTGCTCCTCCTTTTTCTGTCTGCTCCTCCTCTTTCTGTCTGCTCCTCCTCTTCCTGTCTGCTCCTCCTCTTTCTGTCTGCTCCTCCTCTTCCTGTCTGCTCCTCCTCTTCCTGTCTGCTCCTCCTCTTCCTGTCCGCTCCTCCTCTTCCTGTCTGCTCCTCCTTTTTCTGTCTGCTCCTCCTCTTCCTGTCCGCTCCTCCTTTTTCTGTCTGCTCCTCCTCTTCCTGTCCGCTCCTCCTTTTTCTGTCTGCTCCTCCTCTTCCTGTCCGCTCCTCCTTTTTCTGTCTGCTCCTCCTCTTCCTGTCCGCTCCTCCTTTTTCTGCTGCTCCTCCTTTTTCTGTCTGCTCCTCCTCTTCCTGTCCGCTCCTCCTCTTCCTGTCTGCTCCTCCTTTTTCTGTCTGCTCCTCCTCTTCCTGTCCGCTCCTCCTTTTTCTGTCTGCTCCTCCTCTTCCTGTCCGCTCCTCCTTTTTCTGTCTGCTCCTCCTCTTCCTGTCCGCTCCTCCTTTTTCTGTCTGCTCCTCCTCTTCCTGTCTGCTCCACCTCTTCCCCTCTTCCTGTCTGCTCCTCCATTTTCTGTCTTCCCCATCCTTTTCTTTCTTGTTGCTCCTGCTCCTCTTTCTCGACTCCTCATGTTGATCTCCTCCTCCAACACCTTTCTAAGTCTCCTCCTTCTCCTCTTCAGGTACCTGAATGTCTTCCAGCCTCTTCAGTTGGGGGGAGTGAAGGAAACGTCCCCTCACCAACGATATCGTGGTTTCACCGGCTGCATCCGCAACCTGGTGGTGGACAGTCAGGTAACACAGTGTGTGTGTGTGTGTGTGTGTGTGTGTGTGTGTGTGTGTGTGTCACAGCCCTCCTGCTGTGGTTCCTGTGCTGTTCAGTAGAAGAAGAGCTGTGGCTGCCTCCCGCTACCCACAATCCTTTGTGCTCTGTGGTTCTGTCAGGCCCTCACGTTCCGTATGTTCAGTGTGTGAGTGTATCATCTGTTTGTCAGAACCATCGCTCGATGACTTAATTTAAGAGACGTTCACGGCTTTGAGAAATGTCCCAGTGTTGATGAATCTTCAGATTATTTCTACCTGCTGCTTCAAGGATCCATCACGTCCTGTAGTTTGTGGAATCACAGTTTGTTTAGCTGAGAATATAAAACCACAGGCAGTTTTTCAGATATTCAAACATATCTAAATATTTTTCTCTGTCACTTTAGTGATTCTGACATTTTGAGAACAAACTTATTGGGGTTTTCTTTTTGTCAAAACTCTCCTCAGATAGTTGCTGGGGTTCAGGACCGACAGCTGTTTTCATTTGGGTTTGTGATGGCAGGTGTTTTTGACTCTTACCGTTAAATGACGTTGATGGATATCACAGGTAAAGAAACGTAGCGTGATGCTTTTATTTGACTACATTATTTCCTGACTTTTCCCTGTGGACTATTCTCAGAGGGTGAACCATAATTCAGTGACCAGCTGACCATCTGTTCGGTCCCTTTCTGTGTAGAGAAAATCTCAAAGCAGCTTTAAAGACATGGAGAAAAACATAATCCACCATAACAAGCTTCTCTCTGCTGCTCTGAAACCACAGCTGGTTTCGTGATTCCTTCAGAAACTCAAAGCACATTTGGGAGTTGATGCGTTAAGGTGCTTGTTTAGCAGTGTAGCGCACGTCAAATTCAGCTTTGCTGCATTTCAGTAAAGGCAAAAGGCAGAATTCCTACAAACTGGCTGGCTGTGAACGCAGCCTGCATCACATGTGCAGGCATTTGGTGTCAGGCTGGAGATTTGCAGTGATGATAAGACTGATTTGATGATCCCTCCGTCCATCAGGTGTACGACCTGGCGTCTCCAGGTGAGAGCGTGGACAGCAGCCCGGGGTGCAGGCTGACGGACGGGGTGTGTGTCACGGCCGCCAGTCCCTCCTGTGGCGTTCACGCCTCCTGCCTCGCCGACTGGGGCTCCTTTAGCTGCGAGTGCCACCCGGGATACAGCGGACACAAGTGTGACCGAGGTGAGTCGCCCTCGGAGTGTGTGTGGATGTTGTGTGTGTGTGTGTACGACAGATGTTGAGATTCCCCAAACAGCTGGGAGACTCCAGGGCCGAGAAGAGAGTCTGTCACAGAGACTCTGTGCTGACCCAACACTAACCACCTTCAGGGTTAGAGGGATTGAGCTGTAGGACAGAGGGGTCGGGCTCCACAGGACTTCAGACTGAGGGGTTTGAGACTCAGAACCGAGAGGCACGAGACTAAGCTACAAGTTAATTACAGTCAATACTACAAACCTCAAACAAATCCAGCTACAGTCCCTTACAGACCTCTCTTTTTTCTGATTTGCTGAAGGTGCTTTCACACCTACAGGCTTTAGTCCGTTTAATCCGGACTCTAGTTCCCTCTTGGTCCGGTTTGTTTCATCTGGTCTGAGCTGCTCAAGAGGAAAATACTACATGTTTAGAAACTCATGAGCAAACATGGTGTGAAACAATCACGGCTAAAGGGACCCGCATCGCTTACTGCTGAAGGCAACCATGACCTTTGACCTCTGTTTGAGGGGACAGATAACAACCAGGGATAGCAATGAAAACGAACACGTGGGGCTGAAGCTGGATGCTTGATGCTTGCTTTGTAAATCCAGCCTCAGGCTGCGCTCAGACTGACTGAGCTCTGCAGAAACGATCTTTCCACACTGTGTAGGTGGACAGACGCACAGAGCTGCCGGTTCAGGGCAGGTTTGTTTGTCTTCATGAAACAGTTCAGGCCTTTTTGTGTCTTGTCCTCCCCTCAGACGTCCCAGACTTCTCCTTTGCCCCGGCCAGCTTTGCTCGTTATCAGCTCAGAGGAGGCGGCAGCTCCCGCCGCACAAGCATCCAGCTGCTCCTCCGCACCAGAGCCACCTCAGGTACCCTGCTGTCCGTGACGTCCCGGGAAGCCGGCGAGTACATCGTCCTGGAGGTCGGTCCCGGTCTCCTCAGTGTCCTTTGACAGCACATGTGGGATGGACTTGTTTCAGGCACGGAGAAATGTTTTGCTTTCTCCTTCTCTGTCAGATCATGGAGGGTCACCTCTCTGTTCGTGCCAACCTTGGCGACGGCGCCCACGCTCTGCGGCTTCCCGGCCAGCGGGTGGACGTTGGACAGTGGGTCCTGGTCAGCCTCAATCGTCATGACAA